>NC_068413.1:930209-935209 GCF_023724105.1 Carassius gibelio | reverse complement strand
TAAATATCTTTACTGTCACTTTTGATCAATTGAATGCGTCCCTACTGAATAAAAATATTAATTTCTTCACAAAAAAAAAAAAAAATCTTACTGACTCTAAACTTTTAAAAAGTAGTGTACAGTAAACAGGTTTTTAGTGCAGTAAATTTAAAGTTTTCTTTATGAAATTACAAAAATGTATTGTTTGTTATTATAACTTTTTTACAATGTATTTACAAAAGGAAACTTAATGAGAGTTATCCTCACATTACTAGCTGTGCATCTGTCTGTCTGTCTGTCTGCTAGTTAATGGCAGCTGAACTCTAATGTAGTTTCATTAGAGCTGCTTTAATTAAATTACTCATTAAAGCCTCATAGAGCAAATTACACGAGCAGATGATGTGGAACACTAAACAGGCAGCAGATATACGACAGACAGACGGGACGAGAGAGAGACGCTTGTTTCTGATATTCACATCGAAAACTTGATCAGGGCACAGAGAAGGAAAATTATCTTCTGGATATTTTTAAAGTTTCCATTGCTTCATATTTTCATTATTTTATTAAACATTTAATTAAATGGATTTCACATTACTTTGATGTGCCTCAATGTAACATATAGATGTTCTTTACTCTAGACTATATTTTAATAATTTTTTAATGTATATTTAAATAAATTATTTAAAAATATTATTATTTTATGCAGTTGAATAAATTAAAGTTATTTCTAGCTCTGCAATAAGCTATAAAACGGCATTCATATTTAAATCTTTTTTTGCAATTTAATAAATTAAAGATAATAGTACAAACTCTGCAATAAGCTATAAAAATGTATTTATATTTAATAAAATAATGTGGTTTAATAAATTAAGGATGATACTACAAACTCTGCAATAAGCTTTAAAAATGAATTGATATTTATTTTTTTATGCAATTTAGTAAATTAAAGAGGACTACAAACTTTGCAATATGCTATAAAAAGGCATTCATATTTAAATGATTTTTATGCAATTTAATAAATTAAAAATAATACTACAAACTCTGCAATAAGCTTTAAAAATGCATTTATATTTTAATCATTTTATGCAATTTAATCGATTAAAAATAAAACTACAAGCTCTGCAAAAAGATTTAAAAATGCATTTATTTTTTAATTATTTTATGCAATTTTATCAATTAAAGATAAAATTACAAACTCTGCAAAAAGCTTTAAAAATGCATTTATATTTTAATCTTTTTATGCATTTTAAGCAATTAAAGATAAAACTACAAACTCTGCAATAAGCTTTAAAAATGCATTTATATTTTAATAATTTTTATGCCATTTAACAAATTAAATATAAAGCTACAAACTCTGCAATAAGCTTTAAAAATGCGTTTATATTTTATTCATTTTATGCAATTTGATCAATTAAAGATAAAACTACAAACTCTGCAAAAAGCTTTAAAAATGCATTTATATTTTAATAATTTTTTGCCATTTAATAAATTAAAGATAGTACTGCTAATTCTGCAATAAGCTGTAAATATCCATTTTATTTAGATATTTGTAATGCAATTTTAATAAATTGAAGAATACAGCTATTAATGACACGTTATAAAGTTATAATGGAAGTCACATCTCAGTTTTTTTCTTCTGTCCATCAGGATCCATCTCTTCTTCATCATGTCAGCTTCTCAGAGATCTGCTGCTCTTTTATTCTCTTTCAAGAGTCACACGTTCCTTTAATAATATAGTTAACAGATGCATCATTTATCGTCTTCTGTGAAATAATAAATATTGATATATTGCATTGTATGTGTGTGTGTGTGTGTGTGTGTGTGTGTGTGTGTGTGTGTGTGTGTGTGTGTGTGTGTTCTTGTGGCAGAGAAGAGGAGCGTGTTTTTTCGTGACTGATGTGCAGCCGAGTCTGTGTCCTCATCTTGAGCTGTAGTTTTTTTGTCGTCTGTGTGTTAAACAGGAGCAAACTTCGGTGGCTAACTCATGCTAATCGCAGTAAGCTGTTCCCCGTCTGCCAATCACTGAAGCCGCTGTCTTGGAAATGTTTGCATAAATTAGCATGCATTTGCATAAGAATCCACTTGTTTTGCAGCCTTTCAACAAATGGCATTTTCTCTTTCTTTATCACTCTTTATCTGTCTTCAGTTCCTCTGCTGCGTCTTTAATCTCGGAGTTTCTTAACAAATGGCTTTTTCTGCCCTCAGACCTTCTGGAAATGTCAGTAAGAGTTTGTGGAGATGAACTCAGACGCTGTAGGAGGCACATTGCATTGGTTCATGATTAAGCTCTGTTTGCTAATATTGACTCTTTGGTTTAGCTTTATGTGCATTTTGAATCTGGCCAGAAACACTTACCTGGTTTTCCCATCATCCTCTGGCTGCAGGAGAATGATGAAACACACCGTCAGAACAAACGCGTCTCATCTCACACTTCATCGTCGTAGTTGCAATGAAAATGCTGTCGTTATTTGCTGAGAAGAGAAAAAGAAGTATGATCTGAATGTGAAAAGCTATGGGAAGACTGAAATATTATGAAGCCGAACTTGTTGCAACATAATCTATACTGAAAATCTTCACAAACTATAATATTTAAGCTAGATATACTGTAAATATATACAACTTTATCTTCATACATACAGTACACTCAAATTAAGCTATGTGTGTGTGTGTGTGTGTGTGTGTGTGTGTGTGTGTGTGTGTGTGTGTGTGTGTATAAATATATACGTGGCCTAATGGTTAGAGGGTTGGACTCCCAATCGAAGGGTTGTGAGTTCTAGTCTCGGGCCGGACGGAATTGTGGGTGGGGGTAGTGCATGAACAGCTCTCTCTCCACCTTCAATACCACGACTTAGGTGCCCTTGAGCAAGGCATCGAACCCCCAACTGCTCCCCGGGCGCCGCAGCATAAATGGCTGCCCACTGCTCCGGGTGTGTGCTCACAGTGTGTGTGTGTGTGTGTTCACTGCTCTGTGTGTGTGCATTTCGGATGGGTTAAATGCAGAGCACAAATTCTGAGTATGGGTCACCATACTTGGCTGAATGTCACTTCACTTTCACTTTCACTTTCACACTTTCACATATTGTCTCAAAATGTAACTATATAAATCATACGATATTATAAACATTAACATCATGATTTTCTGGAAAGCTGCTTTCAAATGCTGTGTATTTTTTCTATAAATCTGATTGGACTTGTTTCTACAACCCAAAAAAAAAAAAAAAAAAAAAAAAAAAAATATATATATATATATATATATATATATATATATATATATATATATATATATATATATATATATATTTTATTTTTATTTTTTTTTTTTTTTTTTGAAATATCACATGTAGAGACTTAAAAAAAAAAGATGAAATTGTGAATATCCACAGGAGAACTTGGCAATTGATTACATGCACACTGAAAGAAAAAAGATTTACATTTAGAAAATTGCTTGTAAATTTCACAAAAAATTACAAAGAAATGGAAAGAAACATTGAATTACAAAACAACTAGAAAATAAACTACACTTTTTAAATCTGAAACTGTAAACATCGTTACGTCTGATCTCTTATTTATTATTTGATCATCTTGTTTTGTCTCTCGTCTTCTTTCATCGTATTTATTTTCTTTAACTTCATGTATATTCCCTATTCTTCTTGTGTTTCTTGTGTCTTTATTTAATCCAATTTCTTCTCTTCTTGTCTCGTTTCTTCTCTTTATTTCATTTCACCTCATTTCTTTTCTATTTTTGTGTCTCAAAGAAACTAAAACTGGCCACACGTTTCATTTTTAAACACGACACTAGAAGCATCATCTCTTATTTTCCCGTCTCGTTTCATCCCATTTCTTCTCTTTTATTCTTGTCTATTAATCTCACGTCTCATCTTTTCTCCCGTTTTCTCATTCCTTATCTCTTCAACTTTATTTGATCATTTCTTCTTTTCTTTTTGTCTTGTTTCATCTCAATTGTTCTCTTTGATTCTTGTTTAATAACATCATGTTTGTTCTCCTCTCTTCTCTTCTCTTTTTATCACAATTTCTATTCTTCTCTATAGTCTCGTCTCTTCTCTTTTATTCCTTCTCTCTTCTTGGCTTTCCTCTTGTTGTCTTCTCTGAAACAGAAGCTCTTCGGTTGATTTTTGCTCCTTTAGCAAGGGCAAATCCTCTCGTTTATCTACACACACACACACACACACACATTCGTCTTCACAATAATTGTGGCACTTCATCAAAGTGCTGAGTGTTATATTTATCAGTCAGATTATTGTGAGATCGCTCGTGTGTGTGTGTGTGTGTGTGTGTGTGTGTGTTGTTGTTGTGAAATATTCTTCTCATCTATTATATAATACATGTGCAAAACAAGAAAATATATTTAGATCATTAAGTAGATAATTACATAAATACTTTTTTTCATAAACAATAAATGTGACCCTGGAGCACAAAAGCAGTCTTAAGTCTCTGGGGTATATTTGTTGGCTTGTAGCGATAGCCAAAAAATGCATACATTTCTCTTTTATGCCAAAAATCATTAGGATATTAAGTAAAGATCAAGTTCCTTGAAGATATTTAGTAAACCTCCTACTGTAAATATATCAAAACATAATGTTTGATTAGTAATATTCATTGCTAAGAACTTCATCTGAACAACTTTAAAGATGATTTTCTCAATATTTAGATTTTTTTGCTCCCTCAGATTCCAGATTTTCTAATAGTTGTATCTCAGACAAATACTGTCCTCCGAACAAACCACACATCACTGAGAGATCATTTATTCAGCTTTCAGATATGTATACATCTCTCTCTTTTTTTATAAAGACCCTTATGATCCAGGGTCAGAAATAAGAAAATAGTTCTCATTAGATCTCATGACCTCTTTCTCTTCTTGTCTCTTGTCTCTTGTCTCGTCTGTATTTTTGGTCTGGTGTTCCTCATAAAGTGTCCTGTCTCTGTGAGTCATCTGTTAGTCTTGTCTCTTTCTCTGATGAGTAAAGGCCCAGAAAGCTGCTGTAGTGTGTGTCGTCCCCGTC
>NC_068413.1:882709-925209 GCF_023724105.1 Carassius gibelio | reverse complement strand
CTAATTAGGGTCTGTTTCACAATTCACTTTCATTAAAAGAGGAAAAAGTGCAGCTGCTTTTATGTCCGAAACAATAGAAAAACCACATAAATTATGACAGAAATTGCATTTCTGGGTGAATTAATATTAGTGGGAGAGAAAAGGGATTTAATGTGTTTGGGTTTCCGTGCTTTATTTCAGGACCTTTTATTTCCCCGAATTTATACAGGATTTAGACTTTAATTGACTGAATATTTGATTTAATGAGGCTCCGGTGGCTTTAATGAGCCGAAATCAAAGACAAATATTTAAAACCAAAAATGATGAGTGATGTGCCAACAACATTAATGTGCAAATATTAAAGCTTTTGTGATTATTCCTAAATTATATTGTGAGTTAAAGACGTTTCTGCCGGAGATCACCCTGAACCAAAGGAATCGAATGTAAATGAATAAATATATTAATAATACGTTTTTTAAAGTACGTAAAAATACTACAATATTATTATGATGTAATATGCATATGTAGTTTTGCGGCATGTAAATACAGAATTGGTTAAACGTCAGAGTTGAAAGTCTTTTGCATATATGCAAATTGTATAATATTATCGATACACGAATAATAATGACACATAAATAAGTGTGCTTGATTACAGTGGGAAAAGTGTTTGGTAGATATGTTCTTTAAAGTTACCGACAGATTTATAAAATATTATTTAAATAACTTTATACAGCTGTCATATTAAACATACTAAAATAGAGAGATGTGTGTCAGATTTTTCTGTATTTTGATCCATTGACTTGAGCACTTTACAGTAAATGTTTTCTCAAGCTGAGAGTGATTTTTCTGAGATATTCAGCGTGTCATGATGCTGTTGTGGAGATACGTCAGTTGTGTTTAACCTCTTACATCCATAAATGTTTCCTCTTTATCCTGAGTGAATAGTTCCCTTTAGTCTTTAATATTCTGCCATGATGTCTGTCCTTTTCTGGCGTTTCTGTCAGAATCAGAGATTGACGGACGCTAGCAGACGCTCTCTAACCTCAGCAGGTGCAAACGCAGAGACTGCTGGGAAAAACTATCCTGGAGGCTGTTCTGGATTGGCTGTCGCTGGGCAAGTTGCCACTCAATATGCAAATAAGACTCAAGACAAGAGACACTCCCACTCAGTGTGATGATGGAGAAGTTTGGGTATATAGTGTAGACTTTAAATAATGCAGGTGCATTTTGGTGACTAAGCTGCGTTTGGTTAAATGTTTGATCTAACATGCTGGACCTTTTTATTTAACTCAAATATTGTTTGAATATGACTATACTGCTATGAACCCAAAATTTCTTGGAATTTAAAATCGTACAGAATGACTAGTCATGGAGAAAAATTGAAATTTGAGGAAAAAATCAGGGAAAACAATTGTGAAAAAAAAGAATATATATATATATATAAACATCTGCAAGAAAAAAATTATATCTTAGATCTCTGAGATAATAATAATAATAAAAAAGTATAATAAATCCAAATTGGGAAATGAAATGTTCATATTAAAATCTGAGTTTTGTGTCTTTTAGTTCATCTTTATGTTCATGCATTTAGCCGAAGTGAATTGCATTGCATTCAAGTTGAGGGTTCGCTACAAATCACACACATAAGGTGCCTCCCAATTTGTATTTGTGTGCACTGACACTTGGATTTCCTTATCTAGCGGTTGATTAGGTGCATTAATTTTTTATAAATTTCCTGGATTTTCTTCATGATTCAAGCATCCAAGTGTGCTTTTACAGTGATGTGACTTAACTGAAGGACATTGGCTATTTTGAAAAATGTGAGCCTTTTTTCTTGGTCCAGTTTGGTGAACAGATGCATCTTCATCATAGTTTTGGGCGTCTGGGTTTTTGCCCATAATGTGGTTTAGATGAATGCCAAGGGCAGAATGTGTCAGTGCCAGAACCAGCCACTGGCCCAATGGTGCCATAGAGCTCTGTGATGTGCTGCCCTCACACACACACACACACACACACACACACACACACACACTCATTGCACAGCACAGCCCCTCGGCACAAAGCGTTTATCGTCTGCAGCAGCTGTTTGCAAGCTTTTTTGTGTTATTATTTCCAAGGTTGAGTTGGTGCCACATTTATGGAAGCTTGTTTCTGACACAAGATGTCAGCTTTTTATCTCACAATTCTGACTTTTAATTTTGATAAACTCTGAATTGTAGGACACAACCTCGAAATGGAAATGGAAGCTTGGAATTGTTAGATATTAATTCAGAGTAGCGGGATATAAACTTGGAAAAGAGAGAAAACTCAGATTTGTGGGATATAAACTTGGATTTTTTAAGGGATATAAACTCAGAATTGGAATCGTGGGATATTAATTCAGAATTAGGAGATTTAAATTCAGAATTGAAAGACAATCTCAGAATTGCGGCATTTAAACTCAAAATTGTGGGATATAAACTTGGAATTGCAGGATATAAACTTGGAATAGTGGGATATAAACATGGAATTGCGAGATATAAACACGGAATTGAAAGACAAACTAAGACTTGCGGTATATAATCTTGGAATTACAGGACATAAACTTGAAATAGCGGGATATAAATTTGGAATTACAGGATATAAACTTGGAATTGCAGGATATAAACTTGGAATAGTGGGATATAAACAAGGAACTGCAATATATAAACACGGAATTGAAAGACAAACTAAGACTTGCGTATATAATCTTGGAATTATGGGACACAACCTTGAAATAGCAGGATATAAATTTGGAATTACAGGATATAAACTTGGAATTCAGGGATATAAACTCAAAATTGGAATCGTGGCATATTAATTCAGAATTAAGAGACTTAAATTCGGAATTGAAAGACAATCTTAGGATTGCGGCATTTAAACTCAAAATTGTGGGATATAAACTTGGAATAGTGGGATATAAACATGGAATTGCGAGATATAAACACGGAATTGAAAGGCAAACTGAGACTTGCGTATATAATCTTGGAATTACGGGACATAAACTTGAAATAGCGGGATATAAACTTGGAATAGTGGGATATAAACATGGAATTGTGAGATATAAACACGGAATTGAAAGGCAAACTAAGACTTGCGTATATAATCTTGGAATTACGGGACATAAACTTGAAATAGCGGCATATAAACTTGGAATTACAGGATATAAACTTGGAATTCACGGATATAAACTCAAAATTGGAATCGTGGCATATTAATTCGGAATTAAGAGACTTAAATTCGGAATTGAAAGACAATCTTAGGATTGCGGCATTTAAACTCAAAATTGTGGGATATAAACTTGGAATAGTGGGATATAAACATGGAATTGCGAGATATAAACACGGAATTGGAAGGCAAACTGAGACTTGCGTATATAATCTTGGAATTACGGGACATAAACTTGAAATAGCGGGATATAAACTTGGAATTACTGGATATAAACTTGGAATAGTGGGATATAAACATGGAATTGTGAGATATAAACACGGAATTGAAAGGCAAACTAAGACTTGCGTATATAATCTTGGAATTACGGGACATAAACTTGAAATAGCGGCATATAAACTTGGAATTACAGGATATAAACTTGAAATTGCGGGATTTAATCTTGGAATTACAGGATACTGGTTTGGAATTGTGAGATGTAAACTTGGAAATGCGGAATATAAACTCAGAATTATGGGATATAAATGCTATACAATTTTTTGTGAGTTTCTGGAGTAAAAGAATGACATAGAAACCACTAAACTTTCTTTTTTTGTTGTTGGAATGACATTTGCAAACAAAGGAGGGAAGAGAGAATCTAGTTAAAAAAATCTGAATATGTACATTCTATCATCATTTACTCACACACTCAGAAGACAGCAGCGTGAACATCCTTCAGCACATCAGACATCAGCACACATTCTTCATCCATAAATCTGGCATGTTGATGTTGTTTGTGCATCCATTCATTTGGCTGCAGTGAAAAGACTCTCAGGCAGCCGGCTGTCAGATGTCAGTGGTGTTTTGATGACTCTTTAGATTTCTTTATTTCTTTTTTCTGCGCTCACATTAAGACGCCGGGTCGCTCGTCATCTATTAGACATGGTCACTGACAGCTTCTTATTTTCCAGACCATTTGCTCTGAAGAAAGACTCGACACATGCAGAGAGATGGACACTGATGAGAAACGAGTGATTGAAGAGAATATTTGACTCGGTCTAGATGACTGCGGTTCGACGGGACCTGACAAACTTGTTGTGGTACTTTAATAAACATTCAAATATTTTCAAAGTAGAGCCACAAGTTTTACATGTTAATATGAGACTGATTAAGAAAACAAGATCATGCAATGATTATGAAAAAAAAATATTGAGATAAATAATTATTGTGCCACGTTTTGTTTTGTTTGTTTGTCCTATTTGCTTTCATTGTTGTATCAGAAACCAATCACATTTCTTGTGGGTACAAAATAATCTTTTATTAGTGATGCACGGATACTACATTTTTCACAATGGTTCTGTCAATGCAAATATTGATAGATTGATGGTAATAAAATAAATAAAAAATGAAATATGCATTAAAATATACATAAATAATTAAGATTTAATAAGCTCCTTTCTAGTTTTCTACTTTGTCTACGTAAATTTATATCCAATAATGACACTGTAAACTTCATTCCTTTAACAAATTCCAGCTGCAGTTTTCTGTCCATATGCATTAAAAGTGCATTAATTTTGTTTGTCGTAGTATTTTCTGTGATACAGAACAGATGCTGCACATAGTATCTACAGTATATGTTATTTAAGCGGAAGTGAGTCCCTCTGAACCGCACGTGTGTGTGTGTGTGTGTGTGTGTGATGAATGACGTCATGTCTCTCTGTGTCTGAGATCAGCGTCTGTGGCTCTGAAAGCCTCTATGAGACGGTTATTACGCTGCACTTTTCAGTCGAGCGTCTCTAAAGTGCGGCTCAGGTCAGTCATGAACGCTAATTAATAGTGATCCGTCTCCTGTACGTTAGCGCGAGTACCACAGATGTCGAGATGGTGCATATATAACTCATAGGTCCGGGAATGAAAAGACAACGGACGGTAAATTCAATTCCTCTCCCATCCATCCCTGAGGATCGCTCCAGGAACTCCCATCATCCTCTCTGGCTTATTCCATTTTTCTCAGCATAGACTAACATGTCGGAAAAGGTCGTTATTGCACTTATGGCCAGTTAATTAGGCTTGTAAAGATGACATGGGGTGCACGAGTGGTCCCTGGTGTGTGCGAAGCCTCAGTCCCTGATCGAGAGCACAAGAAGCCGACACATAATGAGAGACATTGAACAGTGAACAGACTCTCTTAAATCAATTTACTTTTCAAGTAAATGCATCCTTATTCATGAATTTGTAGATATTATTTATACTAGAAAGCAAGGCAAAAATGTCAAGGAAGTAAGATTACATTTTTGTTGTTTTTTGCAGTGAGCTGATGCTGTATTAAACTTTTATAGTGTTTTATTTTTCTCATGAGGTCCAGTTATAATGTTCGTGCATCTTTAGTCATAATAATCCCACAGGCTATATGCAGTACCTTAAGACTTCTCTATATAAATGTGTTTTGTTATTGTGTAAGATCTTTGCTAGTGTAAAGAGTGACAGCACTTCTATGCATGCGGGTTTATGTTTTTTATAGTTATCAAATCTGTATTTTCAGCATCATTACTCCAGTCTTCAGTGTCACATGATCCTTGAGAAATCATTCTGTTTAGATCACATTTCCGATTATTATCAATGTGAAAACATCCCAATATTTTTGTGGAAACCATAGTATACTTTATTTTACAGGATTCACAGATGAATGGAAAGTTCAAAAGAACAGCATTTATTTGCAAAATCAGAAACCTATTGTAACATAAATGCCTTTTAATGTTTATCTTTCAGCTACTTTTCTTTTTCTCAGCCGTGTCTTATCTATATCTCAGTTATATCTCAGCTGTATTTTGTCCTTATCTCAGTTATATCTCAGCTGTATTTTGTCCTTATCTCAGTTATATCTCAGCCGTTTCTCAGCTATATCTCAGTTATGTCTCAGTTATTTCTTGGCCATATCTCAGCCATATCTCAACTATATCTCAGCCATATCTCAGTTATATCTCAGCCATATCTCAGCCATATCTCAGCCATATCTCAGCTATATCTCAGTTTTATCTCAGCTATATCTCAGTTATGTCTCAGTTATTTCTTTGCCATATCTCAACCATATCTCAACTATATCTCAGCTATATCTTGGCCATATCTCAGCCATATCTCAGCCATATCTCAGCCATATCCTCAGCCATATCTCGGTTATATCTCAGCTATATCTCAGTAATATCTCAGCCATATCTCAGCAATATCTCAGCCATGTCTCAGCCATATCTCAGCCATATCTCAGCTATATCTCAGCAATATCTCAGCCATATCTCAGCCATATCTCAGCAATATCTCAGCAATATCTCAGCCATATCTCAGCCATATCTCAGCAATATCTCAGCTATATCTCAGCAATATCTCAGCCATATCTCAGCCATATCTCAGCTATATCTCAGCAATATCTCAGCAATATCTCAGCCATATCTCAGCCATATCTCAGCTATATCTCAGCAATATCTCAGCCATATCTCAGCCATATCTCAGCAATATCTCAGCCATATCTCAGCTATATCTCAGCAATATCTCAGCCATATCTCAGCTATATCTCAGCCATATCTCAGCTATATCTCAGCCATATCTCATCCATATCTCAGCCATATCTCAGCCATATCTCAGCTATATCTCAGCTATATCTCAGCCATATCTCAGCCATATCTCAGCCATATCTCAGCCATATCTCAGCTATATCTCAGCCATATCTCATCCATATCTCAGCCATATCTCAGCTATATCTCAGCCATATCTCAGCCATATCTCAGCTATATCTCAGCCATATCTCAGCCATATCTCAGCTATATCTCAGCTATATCTCAGCTATATCTCAGCCATATCTAAGCCATATCTCAGCCATATCTCAGCTATATCTCAGCTATATCTCAGCCATATCTAAGCCATATCTCGGCCATATCTCAGCCATATCTCAGCTATATCTCAGCTATATCTCAGCCATATCTCAGCTATATCTCAGCCATATCTAAGCCATATCTCGGCTATATCTCGGCTATATCTCAGCCATATCTCAGCTATATCTCAGCCATATCTCAGCCATATCTCAGCTATATCGCACCCATATCTCAGCCATATATCGGCTATATCTTGGCCATATCTCAGCTATATCTCAGCTATATCTCATCCATATCTCAGCTATTTCTCAGCTATTTCTCAGCAATTTCTCAGTTATATCTTGGCCATATCTCAGCTATTTCTCAGCAATTTCTCTGTTATATCTTTGCCATATCTCAGCTACATTTCAGTCACATCTCAGCTGTATATTGGCTGTATCTCAGCTATATCTCAGATGTGTCTCGGCTATATCTTGGCTATTTTTTAGTTATATATCAGCTTTTTCTCAGCTCTATCTAAGCTGTGTTTCAGCTATATCCCAGTTAAATCTCAGCTATATTTCAGTTAAATCTCAGCTATATCTCAGATGTCTTGTGTTGAGTGAGAGTGATGGTCACTGATCTCTTCTTCTCAGGATGAGCGTCGTGTCCCGAAGCTCTTTGAGAGTTTGTATGCATAATGTAAAGCTCTGGTACAGTAGAGAAGACAGATGATGAGTCTGGGGTCACACCAGCGCAAGCTCCATCAAAGCTTCTTATGTAAGACTGAGAGAATACAAGCTGTCAGGCAGAAAAGATGAAGCGCTGAGGGAGAACTGATGAATGAGGGATACCGGTGTGTGTTGAGATGAACGAATCAAGCTCACATCACAGGAAAAGCAGTCTATAATGTGCTTTTGTAGAGCATTACAAACCTGAAACCAAGAATCCAACCGTGATTTCTCATGTTCACATTGTGCTTTATACTTTAGAACTTTTTCTTCCTTTGAACTTTTTGATGTCTTCAGCAATTTTTACTCAGTTCAGTTTTAAAAAGATCTGACAAAACCATAAAATGTGGTTATCAAGGCATGAAATATTGATTACTGGCTCTCCAGCTATTTCATTGGCATGAAAGGATTATGATATTAACACAGTGCTGAAGTGCCTTTTCTGTACGAACATTCAATTAAGCAGCAGAAAGTACAGTAAAACAGACTTGTATAATACAGAAATGGCACATTAGGAGCGTTACACACGAGAGAGGCTCTGAAGGAGTGTTTGATAGATAGGATTGATTTCTGAAATCACAAATTCATCAGCATTTCTGAAAGTTTGTATGAGTGTCTTTAATGCCAAAGAAGATTTCATCACTGTATTTTTTTTTTGTCTTATTTTGTGTTTGACTTTTCCAGAATAAATGCCTAAATGAAGATGCATTTACTTGACTTAGGATATTATTATAATTAAAAAGTATTACAATTAGGTGTTTTTATGTTTAAAGCAAGTATTTGCAAAATGTACTTTTGATGTAGTTTATTTGTCTGACGCCATGGACATTTTTAAAGCATAAAATCACCTAATATTTATAATTTTTTTCCAACAACAGTACACAAGTCATTTTGCTTTTCAAGTACAAATATTGTAAAAAACAAACAAACAACAACAACAAAAAATTTTAAATATATTTTAAAGGTTTATATTTTTGTCATTTTGTCTTGTGGAGAATTAGCTTTTTCTTTCTCAACAAACTAAAAAAAAGATTTATTAATATTTTGTCTTTTGCCCTTTTGCCTTTTGTTTTTCATTTCTGGAACCAATGCTTATGCATTTTTAAAACAAGATGCATTTTTGAGGAGTAAAATGACTTATATTAGATCTAGTTTTTTTATAAAAATGTGTTTAAAAATGTGTATATGCTTAAAATATCTGTATATGAGTTTAGTTCCAGAATAAAATTAAGTCTGGGCTGTTTTAACTGAAAGAAAGTTGCTCTGACATATCTTATAATTAGTGCTGACAAATGATTAATCATCCAAAATCAAAGTTTTTGTTTACATAACATATGCATGTGTGCTGTGTATATTTATTTTGTACATATAAATACACACACATGCATGTATATATTTAAGAAAAATATTACATTATATATATATATATATATATATATATATATATATATATATATATATATATATATATATATATATATATATATATATACTCAGACCTATGGTGCATACAGATAACACTAATGGTGGAATGTAAAAATATTAATAAATACATTACAATATAAAATAAAACTATACAAATGTACAAATAAAGACATGGAAAAAAAGATGCATAAGGGTATGTTCACACTTGGTGTCTTTTAACAAGAAGTTGAAGAGCTTTTGTGTTAGTTAAATAGAAATCTGGCAGTGTTTTGGTTACGAATAGATTACAAGCTTTTGTTGCTATGACAACAGCTGCAACAGTAGCTTAGTGCTGTGTGCTGTCGAGAAAGTTGGCTCTTGAAGTTAATGGGGAGGAGAATGTCGGATCAGAACAGCGTTTGTGGGTGTGTGACATTATACAGGAGAGGAGACAGTATGGTGCTTACAACAGTTTAATTCAGGAGCTCCTATTGGATGATGCACTGTAAGAGCAATATTTTAGGCTAGATAGAGTTTTGTGCCCATATCATAAACTCTTTGTGCTCTGAAACTAGTACAATATATCTACCCCTCATCTTCCCCATTTTTTTCTTGTTGTTATGGAAACGACTCGCCACTTGCTTGTCATTGGTCAGCTGTCAAAAAGGTGCTTGTCATAGGGCTTTTTTTTTTTTTTTTTTTTTAATTGAACTTTTTTCCAACTTGAAAAGACGCAATGAGCTGCAAAAAAGTCACCGGTGGTGGGATAAAAATATATAAAAAATCCTCAGAACTTTTTTGTAAACATGGATTACTCCATAGGATTAATAGCAGATAGAGTGCAAACAAAGTCTTCAAAGAAAGTCTGTTCGGCCTCATTTGCAACCCTAAAATCTCAAAAAATGCCTTAGAAACTCACAATTAAATTACAAATCTATGTCAAACAACAACAATCTGAAATCAACTGCCCTTTGAATGTTGTTTCTTATGATTAAATAGCGTTTAATATTTGTATTTCTCAAAGTAGACCAGCCAATCATAAGCACGATATAACTGTACCTTGAAAAACAAACATTTAAACAGTATTTGAGCGTACGAAGCAACATTTAAGGGGCAGTTCATTTCAGATTTGTGTTTCTATTGGAACCAGGGCTTCTATCAGCCGCTGCGGTGATGCAATGACTTTACCAGTCAGTGATTGGCTCTTTAAATTAAGAAGGCGGGACTATTCTGCCATACATACTGCGTGTTGCAGTTTCTCCTATACATAGTATAGTCTTTGTATTTCTACCGTCTTTGGTGAAAAATACGAGGTGATATAAATAATGAGTGAAAGTGAAGTAAAGTGTTTCTCTCTCTCTGTCTCTCTCTCTGTCAGAAGACCGGAAGCTGTTTGTGGGCATGCTGGGGAAGCAGCAGGGTGAAGAAGATGTGCGGCGTCTGTTCGGTTCGTTCGGACAGATAGAGGAGTGCACCGTGCTGCGGGGGCCTGATGGGGCCAGTAAGGGTCAGCACCGACACAACTCTCTGACACACCACCATCGACCCTCATTACACCTCTGTTACACAAACACACGACTATTCAGGGCTGCGTTTCCCTTACAGTGACATAACTCGCTGATTAACCACCATAGTGTGCTAGTCTAGACATTTGAACCACATTAGTTCAGTCTCCAGAAGTTTTCTGTATCAAAATATATGTGTTTACCAGCCAATAAATACTTATCTGGTTGAAACTACTGTTTGATAAAGGTGATGTGAAACATAGAAATTAGGGTTGCATTAAATTTCTGAATTTTGGAATATTCCAGGAATTTTTTGAAAGTTCCCGGGAAATTTTCAACCCGTTTGCAACCCTAATAGAAATGCACGTAAAATTGTTCTGGAGCAATTAAATGTGTTTTATTACTGATGCAACTTCCAGAACGTATCATTGCAAATTATATTCCCTTTTGAATTGGACATTCAATTTAAGTTTATTTGTGTTGCGCTTTTTACGATGCAAATCGTTGCAAAGCAGATTTACAGGAAATTAAAGTTTCTATATTATATTTAGTAATAGCTTATCAGTGGTTGACGTCTCAAGTTGACATCATTGCATACAAGACGGGAAATTCAGTGGAATATTATTATTTACAAAGTTCTACTGCTTTATTTGATGTTTGATTCATGCATCATACTTTATTTATGTACATGCACGCTCCTTTAAAAAACTATTGTTTTAAAAAAAATACACATATTTAAATGAGTTTACATTTCAATAGAATGGAAGATATAGATTGCACTGCATGATAACTTGCTTATTGTGCCCAAGAGCTGAATTTATGTAAGCCTATATATCTCACTAACAAGAAACTATGCTTCTCACCCTTTTTTTTCTTTCTTTTTTCATGCGGGGGCAGTGAAAAAACATTTTATAATAATTAAGATTATGTAAAATTATTAGTTTATCATTTTAAATATTTAATGCTTATTTATAATATATTATTGTTTAAAATATTAAATAATATTTGTAAGCTTGGATATGCACGAAAGGCATCGAATAAGGTGATTACATTTACATGCAAAGCAAAGTTGGGATAACAATTAAATCTCTAGTTGCATATTAATTAACACGGTTTAAGTAGTTGTCTTATTTATTCAAATATGCAGAATGCAATTCAGTGCTCTTGATGTGACCCTAACTGGAAGCTAGTGATATCAAGCAGAACAATTAAACCCCTTTTCAACCCTAGATAACTTTATTTAACATGCAGTAGACGGAAATCATGTGAAAACAATTTTATTGAACTTAAAAACATAATGCATACTGCTCCATATGCTTGCATTCAATTGTCACATGGATGCATTTTGCACATTTATTTTGCATTTGTGCATTTGTCAGATGCTTATCTGTTTGCTTGTTTGATTATTTGGCGGGAGTGTTTAAAACTTGTCGGGGTTCAGACATTTACACACTTCAGCTTTAACACGAATCTAGAGAAGACACACTTGAGATAAGAGGCTCTCCTTCGAAACATCTGAGAAACAAGGGCTTCATTTGTTCTCCGTTTAATTTCATAGCAGCGCTAGTTAAGATGTTGTCACTGCTGTCCAGATGAATTCACCTCCAAATGTTTCTCCTCGAATCAGGAAGAGATCTTAGAAGTGTTTTCCCTAACCATGAGATCTGAGATCCTCAAACATGTGCTGTCATGTCTAAAGCCTTTCTCATCTCCTGAAGTGTTGCTTCAGTGTTGTCTTATGAAAGTGTGTCAGTCTCTCTGGCATTAATGCATCTTGTTTGTGGAGAATAAAAGTCATTTTCATTGGCTAGGCTTTTGGGGTCAGGGAGGTTTGATGATTGTGGGTTTGAGATGGATGTTTGTGCCGTGTTTCCTCCCAGCAAACCTGCTCCAGTTATTCTCTCTGGAAAGGTTAAAGCGTTCAGACACACACACACACACACACACACACACATTCAGAGACGCCACCAGCCTGACGGCTCTTTACGGGTTCTGAGGAAAAAAGCGCTCTCAAACTGAATGATTATATCACAGTTTCACATCACACACTGATTTATTATTATTCTTTCAGTCCACTCTGCTTTTTTCTGTTTGAGGAAGTTTGCATCTCATTGACAGACTGTGTGTGTTAATATAGAATTGGTTTGGAAACAAACAAACAAACCAATGAATAAATAAACAATTTCTCAGTTTTTGTTACCGTAGTAAAAGCTTTAACTCTCTGTCTGTAGTGACGTCATGATGGTTAAATGTGTTTGAATCCTTTCTAATTGACTCAGATTCACTCTTTTCCCAAACACACCGAGCAAATCCAGCACAGATCACAGCAGGGAAACACAACACTTCCTGTGGCATCAGCAGAACTGCTTTAGTTTCTTTTCTGGTCTGTTTATAAAGAAAGACTTACTCTCATATATTTTTGGTGGAAACTGTGACACATTTTCTTTTTCAGCATTCACAGATGAATAGAAAATCCAAAAGAACAGCATTTAGTTGAAATAACAGTATAAATGTCTTTACTGGCTCTTTTGAACAATTTAATGCATCTAATAAAAGTATTAATTTACTTTTGAACAGTAGTTATGTTAACAAATAATCCAAGCTACCGCTATTTTTCTTGATTATTGCATTTATTTCATAAACTATGGCAGTATTTCCTCTAGTTTGCTCTAGCGACAGAGCAGAAAGTGCATGATTATAACTGATGAAGTCTCTCAGTCTTCACCAGAGTGGACTGACCTCTCTCTCTGTGTGTTTCTCTGCGCAGGCTGTGCTTTTGTGAAGTTCTCCAGTCATGCAGAAGCCCAGGCAGCGATTAACAGTCTCCACGGCAGACAGACCATGCTGGTGAGCATCTCACACACACACACACTCACACTCACACACACACACACACATGTTTGTTTTTGTGTAAAGTGTGTTCATCCCATAGGTGTAATGGTTTTTATTCTGTAGAAACTGTATATTCTATGTCCCTTCACCAACCCTACACCTAACCCTAACCCTCACAGGAAACTTTGTGCATTTTTACTTTCTCAAAAAAACTCATTCTGTATGATTTATAAGTGTTTTGAAAAATGGGGACATGGGTTATGTCCTCATAAGTCACCCTCTCCTTGTAATACCTGTGTCATACCCATGTCATTATACACACACACACACACACACACACACACTCACACACACACACACACACACACACACACACACATACACACACACACACTCACTTCAAATAAAGGTTATTCAAGTAGATTTTACACACACAAGCTAATAAAAAATAGCAAAGTTGTAATGTTATGTTGCATTCTGTTTCTTTGTGAAATTTAATAGCAATTTCTGAGTGAAACATTTTTCAGTATATGTGGTTTAGAAATTGCTGTTCTCACTGAGTACAAATAATAATCAAAACTATTTGGTTATACAGTTATAGTTATCAATTAAATCAAGGCAACTATAATAAAAAAAAGTTCATAACTGACCTCTTATTTATGCAAAGTAAAAATTATTTTGATTCTGATTGGGGTGATTTTTAGACTTGCTTTCAGAGAATATACCTGGAGTTATATGTGTGTGTGTGCGTGTGTGTGTGTGTGTTCAGGGCGCGTCGTCCAGTCTGGTGGTGAAGTTTGCAGACACCGATAAGGAACGGACACTGCGCCGGATGCATCAGATGGCCGGTCAGCTCGGCATCTTCAGTCCCATGACCATCCAGTTTGGAGCGTATGGAGCTTACACACACGCTGTGAGTCACACACACACACACACACACACACAAACACACATTTCCAGTCTTTGTGAGGTCCTGTTTCAGTGATGCGGAAAACATGGACAGAATCACGGAATCCAGTCATAATAATGGAATGTAGACTATAATGCAGAATGTCATGGAACTTGGCAAAGTTTGGATGAATAAATCAAAAATAGAGCTGTACACTTAATCAAATTGTGATATGGTCCAATGTCTGCCAATATTAAAGATTAAAAAGACTGATGTTTATTTTGATTTTTAAAGTCTTAAAAAAAAGATTTCACAAGGCCCTAAACATTTTATTTTTGTTAAATGTTTAATACATTTTTGTTAAATTGTTCAATGTTTCTTTATTGCAATTAATTGTACATGCTTTTTGATAACTAAAATTTAGTTTCAACATTAAAATGAAATCTAGGAAAAAATTTAACCAGGAAAAAGGGAATCCAGTGAAATATCAAACAGAAGGAAACAAAAGAATCCATAAAAATTCATACAGGGGAAAAATGGGATCTAGAAAAAAAAAAAAAACTAATTTAGAAAAATTAATGCGTACAAATTTAATTTGGGGAAATTAAACAGAATTTTCGAAAATACAAAATGGAATTCAAACACCCCTAGACTTGTTAAAATAAATTAGGATTTGTTGATGTGTAGGATCTTTGTTCAGCTCATCTTCTTCATTATCTTTCTGAAGTTTACAATCAGTATTTAACATATTAAATGAAACGCATGGACAATTCTTGATCATGTGTTTTTTATTTTCTGGAAAACGATGTCCTTTAAGACATTAAGTCTTGCTTTCTGAGGATTTGAGTTTAAGCTTAAAGCAACAACAAGTATCTGTCAACAGGGTAAAAAAAAAAAACTTGATTTCCCTATGAATTAATTAATTAAAAAAAAATGTGTGTGTGTGTGTGTGTGTGTGTGTGTGTGTGTGTGTGTGTGTGTGTGTGATATGCAGCAGATCCTGCAGCAGCAGCAGGTGGCGCTCATGGCAGCGACGCAGGGCTCGTATCTTAACCCCATGGCTGCCATCACCGCCGCTCAGATGCAGCAGATAGCAGCGTTCAACCTCAACGGCCTGGTGGCTGCCCCCATGACACCATCTTCAGGTACACACACACACACACACACGCATGCCCACGCACACACACACACACACACACAGAGGATCAATCTAGAGCAACAAGTATTGGTTTCAGTCGTTCATCTCACTGCTGTTTGTCACCACAAGGCTTTTTTGTTTCGATGTTCTTCAGCTTCTTTTAATTGCATTCACACATCCACACAGACGTGCTTACAAAACCTAGTGAGCCACCTATCTAGACAGCATTTCAAGTGTCCTAGATGTGAATTCTACACCAGAAGATGCTTCAGTTCTGGCAATCTTTGAAAATGTTTGAAAGTACAGTTTTTTTAAACCAAATATTTGTGTGTACCTTGTATTTTGGGGTCAGTTTTTTTTTTCTTATTTTTTAGAGATGAATAAACAGTTTAGTTTGACCTTTGAACTAAATTAAATATGAAACTATTTTGTTGTACTATGCATAAGTTTTATTTTCCCCCACTACTTGTCACAGCTGTCACTATTTAATCTTGCAACTTTTATTAGATTTTCCCCAATTTATTTAAAGATATTTGATGCACCAAATTGTCAAAATGTTACTCAATTTGATACTTGTGTAACTCAAGGATGCATTCAATTGATCAAAAGTGTCAGTAAAGGCATTTATAATTTTACAAAAGATTTCTATTTCAAATCAGAGAGTTCCTTTGAACTTTCTGTTCATCTGTGAATCCTGAAAAATAAAATGTATCACAGTTTCCACAGACATATTGTGCAGCACAACTGTGTTCAACATTGATAATAATCAGAAATATTTCTTGAGCAGGAAATCATCATATTATCCTGATTTCTGAAGATCATGTGACACTGAAGACTGGAGGAATGATGCTGAAAATACAGCGGAGCATCACAGAAATAAATTACACTTATACAGATATTCACTTAGAAAACAGCTGTTTTAAATAGTAATAATCTGAGAAAAGAATCTGGCTTCAAAAGTGGCCACTCATCTGAGACTGCTCTGCTCTCGGTTACTGAAGCCCTGCGAATGGCAAGAGCAGCTTCAAAATCCTCAGTACTCATCTTACTGGACCTGTCTGCTGCTTTTGACACTGTTAATCACCAGATTCTCCTGTCCACCCTCAGAAAGATGGGCATCTCTGGAACTGCTCTCCTGTGGGTCAAGTTCTACCTCTCTGACAGATCCTTCAGTGTGTCTTGGAGGAGTGATGTTTCTAAGTCACAACACCTTGCTAATGGGGTTCCTCAAGGCTCGGTACTTGGACCACTTCTCTTCTCCATCTACATGACATCATTAGGATCTGTCATTCAGAAGCATGGCTTTTCTTATCACTGCTACGCTGATGACACCCAACTCTACTTCTCATTCCAGCCTGATGACCCGACGGTAGCTGCTCGCATTTCAGCCACATTCAGTGACATCTTATGTGCCCTCCAGAAGTTCATACATAAAAAAAAAACCTGGCTATGCGTTCTGTTCTAGACTAACTGAGACTTGTCATGGCACTTGTATACTGTTGTTGTTCTCTATCTGATCTGACTGCTTCTGTTGTTCTTATTTGTAAGTCGCTTTGGATAAAAGCGTCTGCTAAATGATTAATTGTAAATGTAATAATATTTTACAAATTTTGCAGTTTTTTGAATCAAGGAAATGCAGCCTTGGGGAACAAAAGAGACAAAAACATCATATAAAAACATATAAAACCTAGTACATTTTTGCTGACTTGTAGGATGCTGTCTATGTAGACTGTAGACAGTGATGCTAACTAGTTTCTGGAACAGAGCGAGTGTGTTTTCTGCTCAGTAAGACACATGGTGTGATGGGAAATGATCCATCTCAGTTTGAGGATGAACTTGGGAACAAAACCAATCTGATGCCTTTGACCAGAGAGTCCTTGACTGAAGAATACAGACGTGAAGATTTGTGACGGATAATCCCAGACCCCAGTTTGACCCCCTGTCACACACACACACACACACACACACACACTCCCTTGATGTGCTTCTGCACGACTTTAAGTGTCCAGCTACAAAAGCCCGCTGACATCTCAGACGAAGGGTCACGAGGAATTAATTAAAGTTCTTCCTCTCGCTCTCGACTGTCAGTTTCCCGCTTTGATAATCCGTGATGTGGACACACACTCTTGTTGCCCGTCAGCTTTAATCTGGCACGTCTGAAATGCCCTTGGAGGAAACCCGAAGGAAGTTGAGCGATCAGTGTTAGAAGGGCAGTGGAGAGACGAGTCTGTGACCGAGACATGAGAAAACACTTATTAACACTGAGACTCGGCCTCCTGTGGACAAACAGGCTTCAGTACGATAGGAGCCAATCAAATGCTTCTCAGTTTATATATCTGTAATGGAGTGAATTCGTGCTCATGGGTGTATGATAGGGACATATGTTGCTTCTCTTATTTTACATGCAAGTATCTTATGTGTATATGATTTCATCAGACGACAGCTCGATTATAAATCAGGATTTTTGTGCAGGTTTACATGTTTATGAAGTCTTAATAGGTCCCGTTTCAGTCACTATTTAATATTAATTTGGTTGCCCAACAACAAATACAATAAAATATAACAATGAAAACAGTTTTATTGAGAAATTGGCTGCATAAATGTCTAATATATATATATTGTTATGTTTTTACACCAGGCACCAGCACTCCACCCGGCATCGCAGCTCAGATTGGGGTGAACGGCTTCAGCGCTCTCCCTCACCAAACCAACGGACAGCCCACTTCTGAACACATCTACACCAATGGCATCCACCCGTACCCAGGTAACACCACTTACTCCACTTCACTCACTGGATGTCATGTCTTGGATGCACAACACATTTGGATTTGGAGCAACTAAAACAGTATTAAATCAGTGTAAAAACGCCAAGATGACACCAAAAACTGCAGACACACTGAGCTGTGGTGCTGATGTAGATGACACGGGTTCAAGTTTGGATGTTTCTCTCTTTTTACAATATTTGTCTACAAATAGATATATTCCAGTTATTCCGAACCTGTTTAAAATGCATACCAAATTTTTGCAATCATGCTGGTTTAAATAAATAAAATGTATACATACAGTAATATAACCTCATCTGAAGCTGAATAAATAATCTTTTCATTGATGTATGGTTTGTTAGGAGGACAATATTTGGCCGAGATACAACTATTTGAAAATCTGCACTCTGAGGGTACAAAATAATCTAAATATTAACAAAATCATCTTTAAGGTTCTTAGCAATGCATATTACTAATACAATTTTAGTTTGTTTATATTTATGTTAGGAAATTTACAAAATATCTTCATGGAACGTGCTCTTTAATTGATATCCTAATGATTTTTGGAATAAAAGAAAGATGTATAATAAAAATAATAATTTTGACCCAGACAATGTAATGCTTTTGTGCTGCAGGGTCACATATATAAAATAATATACTATAATGTAATTAGTGCTGTCAAACAATTAATCTGTGTTTGTTTGTGTGTGTGTGTGTGTGTGTGTGTGTCTGTCTGTCTGTATCCGTCTGTGTCTCTGTCTTTCTGTGTCTGTCTGTGTGTGTGTGTGTGTGTGTGTGTGTGTGTCTGTCTGTCTGTCTGTCTGTGTCTGTCTGTGTCTGTCTGTCTATGTGTGTGTGTGTGTGTGTGTGTGTGTGTGTCTGTCTGTATCTGTCTGTGTCTCTGTCTGTCTGTATCTGTCTGTCTGTCTGTCTGTCTGTCTGTCTGTCTGTCTGTGTCTGTCTGTCTATGTGTGTGTGTGTGTGTGTGTGTGTGTGTGTGTGTGTGTCTGTCTGTCTGTGTCTCTGTCTGTCTGTGTCTCTGTCTGTCTGTCTGTTTGTGTGTGTGTGTCTGTGTATCTGTCTGTTTCTGTCTGTGTCTCTGTCTGTCTGTGTGTGTGTGTGGGGGGGGGTGTCTCTGTGTGTGTGTCTGTGTCTGTCCGTCTGTCTGTGTCTGTGTCTGTCTGTGTGTCTGTGTCTGTCTGTGTATCTGTCTGTCTGTCTTTCTGTCTGTGTCTGTCTGTCTGTATCTCTGTGTCTGTCTGCTTGTCTGTCTGTCTGTCTGTCTGTGTGTCTCTTTCTGTCTGTGTGTGTGTGTCTGTGTATCTGTCTGTTTCTGTCTGTGTCTCTGTCTGTCTGTGTGTGTGTGTGGGGGGGGGGGGTGTCTCTGTGTGTGTGTGTCTGTGTCTGTCCGTCTGTCTGTGTCTGTGTCTGTCTGTGTGTCTGTGTCTGTGTCTGTCTGTGTATCTGTCTGTCTGTCTGTCTGTCTGTCTGCTTGTCTGTCTGTCTGTCTGTCTGTGTGTCTCTTTCTGTCTGTGTGTGTGTGTCTGTGTATCTGTCTGTTTCTGTCTGTTTCTGTCTGTGTCTCTGTCTGTCTGTGTGTGTGTGGGGGGGGGTGTCTCTGTCCGTCTGTCTGTGTCTGTGTCTGTGTCTGTCTGTGTATCTATCTGTCTGTCTGTCTGTCTGTCTGTCTGTCTGTATCTCTGTGTCTGTCTGTTTGTCTGTCTGTCTGTCTGTGTGTCTCTTTCTGTCTGTGTGTGTGTGTCTGTGTGTCTGTGTCTGTCTGTGTGTCTGTGTCTGTCTGTGTGTCTGTGTCTGGTGTCTGTTTCTCTGCCTGTGTGTGTGTGTGTGTGTGTGTGTGTGTGTGTGTGCAGCACAGAGTCCGACAGTGGCTGATCCTCTCCAGCAGGCGTATGCCGGTGTGCAGCACTATGCAGGTGAATCAGTGTTGGTTTGTTTTTCTTAAATCTCCTGAAGGTTTTTCTGAGAATCTCTGTCTTCATGTGTTTTCTGGATCAGCATTTCCACCAACAGTTTACTGTCATGTGACTTAATTTTACAGTTTTTAAACTGCTTACAAAAATATAAAAAACTTTGACTCTCTTGTTTTCCAAACTTTACACACAAATCCAAGAACTGCACATAATCTCTTGCAAAATTAAGCACTGCATTCAAAATATCACAAACACATCTCAAAAGCAAACATTCGCAAACACCTTCGCAATAATATTAATTTCTGTTAGATGTTTGAGTTACATAAAGAAGTGTGTTGTGTTTAGCAAAAAGTGTTTTATGAAATACACATGCAACAGTTTATCACTATGCTAAGTAATTTTAGTATTACTCATCTAATAATACAGTTTTAAAATAATATTTTACACTAATACAGTTTTTATTAATAATAATGTTAATTTAGAATTTATTAGAATTTTTGTATTTTATATATATATAGTCATTTTGGTGATTCAGTTTAAACTTATTTTAGTTCACTTTTATTTCTAATGTTTGTTTAATGTGAGGTTGTAGTTTTTTGTTGTTGTTTTTTTTTCTTGTTCTTTTTTTTTGCATACAGCATGAATAAAATGTGAATTACTGTATTCCCTCTATTATAAAGAAAAAAGGTGGAGGGTGAGTCGGAGCTCTGATGATGATGAAGATGAGCTTTATTCATGTATTCAGTGTCAGTTCTGTAAGTTGGTGTGTTAAATCTGGAATATTAATGTGATTCTCTCTCTCTCTCCGGGTTACAGCAGCCTATCCTGCCGCTTATGCGCCAATCAGCCAAGCGTTTCCCCAGCAACCAGCCATCATCCCCCAGCAACAGCGGGAAGGTGAGTGAGACTCCGCCCCTCCAGGTGACTGACAGGTGATAACTGCTCTGAGAAATCACACCAGAGCCTGAGCAGAAATCATCAGACCTTCATCCATGCTCAGGATCCTGTATGTAGCGGGAAAGAATTCATTTAGCATATCGTACTCCTGAGATTAAACAATTATCACTACATGACTGTTGTCAGAAATCAATGCTTGAGTCATAATCCTGAAGAATGAGTTTGTCAAGATTAATTGCATTTCATTGATTTAATTTAATTTACTGTTAATCAGTTATTGTTTGTTTTGACTTTTACTTTGTTTTATATTCTAGTTATGTATCATCTTGCTTTATTTGATTTGGTTTTAATAAAAAAAAGTTTTAATTGATCTTATGTTTTGTCTTATTTCATTGTTTTATTTTATTTTTGTCTTTTATGATATTACTTGTTTTACTGTTAATAATTGTTGTTTACTCCATTAGCACTGTTTAATATAAAAATTAACTAGTTTTGTCTCGTGTTGTTGTGTTTTTTATATTATTTTATCATTTATTGTAATATATTTTTATTGTTTTAAGTTTTTTTTTCCTAATTATTTGTTTTTCATTTGTGTATATTCTTAAGTTTTGCTTGATATTATTTTAAATATATATATATATATATATATATATATATATATATATATATATATTTATTTATTTTTATTTTATTTTTTTCTCTTTGTCTTTGTTTTGTCATTTTTTATTGGATTCGCTATTAATATAACATTTTATTAATATTTTATATATTTTTTGTCTTAATATATTATTCTACTGTCAATACTCTATCAGCAGTTTGATTTTAAAATGAATCTATACATTTTTATTTAATTAAAATTAATTGAATATTTAATGCGATTTGATATTTTCTGTTATTATGTTTCATTTTATTTTATTTGTATATTTGGTTTAAATTTAATTTTAATATTATTTTTATTTAATTTTTATTTTGTTGTATTTTTATGTTATTGTATAAATATTTTATTATATTGAATATATATTTATTTTGTATTTGTATATTTTCTCTTTTATTTAGCTATTTTTTCTTGCTTAATATTTATCATTCACTTTATTTTAATTTGAAAGTGTTTGTCATGCACAAAATCTCTGCCAAGCACTGGAAGACTCTGATGAAATATTTACATTTTCCCAATTTTCCAAAAAGCCTGAACACTTTAGAAGTGCCTTCAATTCCCATATCCACATTCAATCACATCATTCAATCTGTCTCTCAGGACCCGAGGGGTGTAACCTGTTTATTTACCACCTGCCACAAGAGTTCGGCGATGCGGAGCTCATGCAGATGTTTCTGCCCTTCGGCAACGTCATTTCCGCCAAAGTCTTCGTGGACCGGGCCACCAATCAGAGCAAGTGTTTCGGTGAGTTCCCACAATGCCGCGCTTCACTCAGCACATAGTGCCTTTATTTCCCGCGTCGGCACTAATCAAGATGCGATTATCTCTCGTCACGGCCGAAGGATTCCTGTGATTCTCTCTGATATCCTTCATCTTCCTCACATCACAGTTTTATTCAGGACTGATAATCAGTGCTGCTTGAGTATGATTTATATCATATTATAGAAGAATTATACATTAGCTGTTATTTTTACATTTCCAGTTTTTATTTCTCAGTTTCTGTTTAATTTGCAGTAATTTTGTTTGTTTGTGTTTTTGACGTTGTTATAAGTATTTTTCTCCCAATTACACTGTTTAGATTTTATTTCTATTTATTGCTGTTTTGGTTTTACATCAGTTTTAGTTATTTATTTTTATTTTATTTTATTTTATTTTATTTTATTTATTCTGAACTTTTTTAATTAATTTTAAATAGTTTTTTTAAATGAAAAGTTATAGCATTTTTATTTTTTTCATGGTGCATCGTTATATTCCCCATAATGCCTTCACGCGACACATGCTGAGGTCTCTTCCTGCATCTTTACGCTTAAACCTTATTTTCCTCTATTCATTAAGATGTTGGCAGACTGGAGCGTGTGGTTTTGGCTGTGGCTCTGCGCCTGCGGCTCCTTCAAAGCTGCGATAAAATCAGATAAAGCTGCTGCTCAGGAAGGAAATTAAATCAGGTCTTTTTCATCAGCTTCCTCCGGTGTGAAGAGGAACATATTCTCCCTCATTACTCTCTCATGTCAGCCGGCGCTGGAATTAGACTCGGTCTGCATTTATCAGCGTGTTTATCTGAACACTGACTCTCTGAAGCAGCGCTGATGTGCTTCGGTGGTTGTTTCGTGTCCAGTCTGTGACTGAGACGCAGATCATTCAGACTCTGTCATAAAGACGCCTCTCCAATGTGACCCAGGACACTAAACTAGTCACAAGGGTCTGTTTTTTGCTGAATAAATTATCTCTCCATGGATGTGTGGTATGTTCAGAGGACAATATTTGTCTGAGATGCAACTATTTGAAAATCTGGAATCTGAGGGAGCAAACAAATCTAAATATTGAGAAAATCATCTTTAAAGTTAAAGATGAAGAAACACGTATAATGGTACAAAAGATTTCTGTTTCAACTTCTGCTGAATTCTGATGGAAAGCCATTTTTTTATTTTATTTTATTTTATTTTATTTTATTTTATTTTTCTTTGTCATGCCATTACATCAGGGTTTTTCCCAAACTAGAGTTTGTGAGGGAATTGCAGAGGGGTTCATAAGTTAAAGGAAATCTATTAAATCATAAAAAATTTTAAAAAAACTGTGAACATGCGTGTGTGTTTAGTAATTATCAAAGAGTTAACTTTAAATTTCAAGTCAACTTGAAGTGAATATTAGAGCTTGAAAGGAATCCTCTGATGAAATAGTTTGTGAATGTGCATTACAGCAGTGCTTGTGCTTCATTATTCTGCATCGCTCACAGTTTGCTTCAGGAATGTGGTTATTTGCAGCAGTTGATGGCATTGTTCTGTGTTTGTCTCTCAGGATTCGTCAGCTTTGATAATCCGTCCAGCGCTCAGGCAGCCATTCAGGCCATGAACGGCTTTCAGATCGGCATGAAGAGGCTCAAAGTTCAGCTGAAGCGGCCGAAGGACGCCAACCGGCCGTACTGACCCTGATCGAGTGCTTCACACACAGGTCAGAGAGCGTTCTGTCTCTGTCTCTGTCTCTTTCTGTCTGTTTCTCTGTCTGTGTCTGTGTCTCTGTCTGTATCTGTGTCTGTATCTCTGTCTCTGTCTGTGTCTCTGTCTCTGTCTGTATCTTTGTCTGTGTCTCTGTCTGTGTCTGTGTATGTGTCTCTGTCTCTGTCTCTGTCTCTGTCTCTGTCTGTGTCTGTGTCTCTGTCTGTGTCTGTGTCTGTGTCTTTGTCTGTGTCTCTGTCTGTGTCTGTGTCTCGGTCTGTGTCTCTGTCTGTGTCTGTGTCTCGGTCTGTGTCTCTGTCTCTGTCTGTGTCTCTGTCTGTGTCTCTGTCTGTGTCTCTGTCTGTGTCTGTGTCTCTGTCTCTGTCTGTGTCTCTGTCTGTGTCTCTGTCTGTGTCTCTGTCTCTGTCTGTGTCTCTGTCTGTGTCTCTGTCTGTGTCTCTGTCTCTGTCTGTGTCTGTGTCTCTGTCTGTGTCTCTGTCTGTGTCTCTGTCTGTGTCTGTGTCTCTGTCTCTGTCTGTGTCTCTGTCTGTGTCTCTGTCTGTGTCTGTGTCTCTGTCTGTGTCTTGGTCTGTGTCTCTGTCTCTGTCTCTGTCTCTGTCTGTGTCTTTGTCTCTGTCTCTGTCTGTGTCAGTGTCTCTGTCTGTGTCAGTGTCTCTGTCTCGGTCTGTGTCTCTGTCTCTGTCTCTGTCTCTGTCTGTGTCTCTGTCTCTGTCTGTGTCTCTGTCTGTGTCTGTGTCTCTGTCTGTGTCTGTTTCTCTGTCTGTGTCTCTGTCTGTGTCTGTGTCTGTGTCTCTGTCTGTGTCTTTGTCTCTGTCTCTGTCTGTGTCTCTGTCTCTGTCTGTGTCTTTGTCTTTGTCTGTGTCTCTGTCTGTGTCTGTGTCTCTGTCTCTGTCTCTGTCTGTGTCTGTGTCTCTGTCTGTGTCTCTGTCTGTGTCTGTGTCTGTGTCTCTGTCTGTGTCTGTGTCTCTGTCTGTGTCTCTGTCTCTGTCTGTGTCTCTGTCTCGGTCTGTGTCTCTGTCTGTGTCTCTGTCTGTGTCTCTGTCTGTGTCTGTGTCTCTGTCTGTGTTTGTGTCTCTGTCTGTGTCTCTGTCTGTGTCTCTGTCTGTGTCTGTGTCTCTGTCTGTGTCTCTGTCTCTGTCTCTCCTGCCTTCACTTCTGTACTGTGTGAAGTTTCAGACAATCCTGTTCATGACTCTCTGTCAGGAGTTAACCGTGTACTAAACTAAAAGTTAACATGTAACAAATAAGTTACAGTATTGTTGTACCACTAATATAAAAAATTTATGACACGTTACAAAAAAGTAAAAATTTTGAAATGCATTGATGGTTGTATTTATTTATTTATTTATTTTATATTTTATCTCAGTATTCCTATCAGAGTTGTACAATGTTTTTCTTTTATTCTTAACAGTTTAAAATAGCTGAAATATAAATAGCTTAAAATAGACCATTAAACTATTTTTCACACACTTAAAAAAAAAAGAATAATAATAATTACACATCATTTGCATATTGTCATGTCTGGAAAAAAATAGGATTAAACGGGTTAAAACTAAAAATTGCATACATTTTCATGAATTGATGAGGAATTGCTGAAAGGTGTGTTGAAGTAAAGTGAACTTTAGCAGAACAGAGATGTGTCATGAATAGTTCTTGATTTTCTCACATTCATGTCATTCCAGACTCTTTCTGAACAATATTCATACTGATCTTTTACATCCACATCTGTCCAGCTCGAAAAAAGACATCGAAGACTTAAAAAATAGTTCAAAAGACTCTATTCCAATTATGTGATGTTTTTTCTCCGAATTTTGTCTTATTTTTCAGTACCAATATCTAAACATTCCTTAACTGAGATGCAAAATGCTATGTTAAGTCTTTAAAGCATCAAAATTAGGTTTGTTTATGCTTAAAAGAATGATAATATAATAGAAAACGTGTCTATTTAAAAAAGAAGCACACTTGACTCGTTATTTTGCATGTCAAGTGAATGCTTCTTGATGTACTGTATTTATGCTTAGATATTTGTACTGGAAATAGTGATAAAAAAAAATATTTTTTCTGTATGAAAATTTGATCTAATATATTCTCTCCAATATTTCTCTACAATTTTTTAATTTTATTTTATTTTATTAAATATTAACATTTTATTGGCCCTTGCTTTGTTTTATTTAATTTTTTTACCCATTTTTATTCTTTTTATTGTTTTATATTTGTTTTACAGTTCCATTTCATATATATACATACATATATATATATATATATATATATATATATATATATATATATATATATATATATATATATATATATATATATATATTATTTTTTTGTAATTTTATGTATTTTTATTTTTTTTAATAGTCTTTTTTTATGCCATTTTTTTTTCTAAATGCCCTCAAATTTTCCCCTCCATTGCATCTCTCACATCTCATTTCTGCTCGTTTTACTCAAACTAAAATGGCGTTGCACGCATTAAACGTCTCTTTTTGTGTTCCTTTGAGGTTGTAAAGTCACATGGGTTCGGAGTGACATGAGGGTGAATGTGACAGATAAATAAAGCACATGAACTCATGTCTTCCTCGCTGCGTGTTTGTCTTAAACTTATCACGTCCTACAGTACTAATGTGCACATCTATCTTAATGCTTTGCACATCTGTCCTGATTTATCCGCTGAATGTTTCTGTCAGGGCTCAGGTAGCTCAGGACGGCCGCTCTGTCTCTCTCGTATGTTTGGGACGCTCTCGTGTCCAGCGCTGTAAGTCCAAACCCTGCTTGTTTCAGTGGATCTGGTCTCTTTAGGTTGCCGTAGCTGGCTGAAATTAAAAAGTTGTGAACTTTAACCCCTTTATTGCTGTCGTACAGTGAGATGTTGTGCTCTTCCTCGTTGAATGTGGTGGATATTTTGCTCTGTGTGGTTGATATTTCTCTCTTTCTCTCTGTGTGTGTTTGTTCTGCTGTGTGTTGTTGTGAAGGCTTGATCGTGTTGCTTCGTTTTTCTGTAAAGTTTATGAATCGAGTGAAGACCTTTCGCTTTTGTCAAAATATGGCTTCATCAGGAGATCTTCTCTGAAAATCACCGTAAAAACTAGTGTTTTTGTGTTGTTTTGAATTTCTTTTTGACTTTTACAAATATCTACACATATTTAAATCAAGAAGTGTTTACCTAAAAAACATTACAAGTTTTATTTTTCATTATTCTATTTTTTCATTTGTATTTAACTTATTTTTTTATCCACTATAATTTTTTTTATCTTTTATTTTGTTTTATTATTTTTGTAAATTTTCCCCATTTATTTTCAATTTATTGGTTTTTGGTTTTTTAATTTTTATTGATACATTTTTCATTTGATTGAATCATTTTAAACTAAAACTCACTTAATTTTGATGCATTTTTTATATTTTAAGTCATTTTGTTAACAAAATAGCTACAAAAAACTACAAAAAAACCTAAATACTAAGAAAATGTTTTGCAGTGCAGTTTTGTGACTGTGACTGTGTTGCATTGTTACTGACAGGAAGAAGACCTGGAAACCTTTCTTTAACATCCTGTTGCTGGTTACTTTCTGCACAATATATTATCACAGCGAGATCTTTCTGTTGTGTAGGTTTAGATCTGGCTCAGATTCATCCGTGCATGTTAGAAGACGCTGTGGGAGATCGCAGTAATGATGCCGCTGGTTGTTAAGGGTCTTGTTTGTCTGCTGTAGTTCAGTTTCACACAGAAGGGTCACATTATTTTAAATAAGCTTGCTGCACACAAACAGAAAACACGCTTACGAGCCACTTCATGTCCATCTAGACCGCAAGATTTGGCTTTCTGAGATGTTCATGTCATGAAAACTGTCTGGCTAACATATACATCCCACCATAAAATCAAAAGAGACATATTAAAATACATTAAAAGTCTATGTTAGGATCTTTGAAATGTTCTGCATTGATTTACAATTTTTTTCATGACAATCAGAAACACACGTCCTTTTTATCATTACTCTCATGCAAATAAATAAATAAATAAATATAATATAAATCAACAAAATGTTAGTTAAATATGTCAGACCCCTAATCTGAAAGAAAGTTGTATACATTTCAAGTTAATAAATATAACATGGTAAATATATAAACACTGTATACAGCACAGCATTTTCATTGTTTTCTTTCAAATTCTTATGTTAAAAAAATCTAAATTTTTATTACTGTTTTACAAAATAATAAATAAAATATTATTTAAATAGTCAAAAAACAAAACAAAACAAAAATCAATGTGTTGTATTTATATATTTTATAATGTATGTTATTTATATGTACTGCTTGTGTGCTGTTTGTAATACGATTTTTATAATAATCAAAATTACACGCAAACTCCAAAGTAAACGTCAAATGTATCAAATGTTTTGATTTTCATGAAAATTGAAAGTAATGTCACATAATGCAAAAAATATATATAATTCTCAGCATTATTGTAATGACATTATAGGTAATTTTCTATATGTATTCATCAAATCTTGTTTTGTTTATTGCTGTAATGCAAGAAAAAATATATATATATATTTAAAATACAATAGAATAAATAAATGAACAAACAAGCAAAACATTAAATGTCAAATATTAAAAAAACATATTTTATGGTATTTATGCATTTCATGCAATATGTAAAGTATTTATATATGCATTTTAGTGTATGTTGTACTTATTGCATGCTGTTTTTTTAATGCATTTTACCATAAAATCTTGTTATGCAAATGGAAAGTTATGCAAAAAATATGATTTAAATGCATAATACAATTTCTTGCACTTGTCCTTTGATTTCTGGGCTGGAACACGAGCTATGAATGTTTTCATGGACACACGTCTGTAGACTAAATGATGAAGGGATGTCTGTTTAGAGCTGCTCCAGTCTCCTTCGCTGTCTTCATCTTCTTCTTCTTCTTCTTCTCTCTCTCTCTGTCAGGATGAAGGACTACGACCCCCTTATTTCCACAAGTGCAGTATCGGAAGACTTCTGCTCTGCTACATATCACAGGAGGCGAGCGGTCCCTGGGTTTTGCTGGAAAATCACGGAGAGCTGGGAAAACTGGAGGATTCTTTCTGCCAACTTTCTTCTTTTTTCGCTTTGGCATTTGCAGGATGCTTTTTTTGCATTTTGCAGAGACCGACTTTTTTGCTGCTGTTTTTTTTTTTTTTTTAGATGAGATGGAGATAAAAAAAAACAACCTTTATGAACACATTATGCTCAAAGCATGCATAAACACACACACACACACACAGAATATCCTCGCCTTTACATGCACACAAAACTCTGTTGAAACCCTCATGTAAATCTATTGATCTCCACACACACACACACACACACACACACCAGCCTGCTGCCATTTTCGGTTTTCGTGCCTACACTGGTTTCTTGTGAACTTCGCTCTGGACGAGAATCCAGGAATATCTACATGCATCATTCCTTAGAAAATAGGGACCAAAGGACTACATGCTTTTTAAAAAATATAAATATATATATATTTAAAAATATCAAAAACTCTTACCTTGTAGCTGCAAGTATAACGATAACTAATGTTAATACAGTAGAAGAGCGTAAATCTGTAGTGTGACGATGACAAAACCTTTGCTCTGGTAGCTGTTTCTCGTAGATTAGAAATGTAGAATATAGAAGTAGAGTTGCTCAGTTTTTATTTTTATTAGCGAAGATAATACTTGAACTTGTACAGAAGGAAGGCAGATGTACGGTGTAGTTTAGGTGTCTTTTTCTGGTGTCTTTCTCCCTTCCATCTTTCGAGGAAGAGACGAGCTGAACGCATCCCAGAAGCCTTTGTGTTGTTCGTGCGACAATCCACAGTAAACAGACAGACGATCAGACGTGGCTTTGTGTTCTCGGAGAGAAAGATCAGACTTTACTATGACGAGACGGAGGAGGACGAGGAGGTGGATAGCTACCGAAACTGCCAGATGAACCGCAGAAGGAGACGCGGATGTTTTTGATGGACGCTCGTGATCTATCAGACGTGATCTGTGCTGAAATGAACGGATCATATCGCTCACATTCACACAAAACGCTTGAGAATAAATTTGTTTTCTCGTATAAATATCTAAACGTTCTTGAATCAGGATGCATTGACACATGGCTTTTATGACATTATTCTACAACAACAACAACATTACATTTAATCCTTTTGCTTAAAACAAGGACAAATATCTGCAAATGTGGTTAGAAAAATAACGAGATTATTTTTTCTTGCCCCATTTGAAGATATTTTTACTTGTTTTAAGCAAAAACGAACTAAAAAAAAATAAGATTTATCATAAGTAATTTTACTTGTCAAGTAAATGCATCGTGATTCAAAGAGTTCTTATTATTTTTGTATCGTCTTCTAGTATAAATATCTAAGAAAATTATTTTTTGAAGTGTAACACTTTACTTGAAGCCTTTATGTGTGATGCATTAATTTTAAAGATACATTTGTTAAAAAATGATTTCCTTCCTTAGGATTTTTATCTTGGTTTATAGTATAAATATCTTCAGATTCATGAATCAAGATGCATTTACTTGACAATTAAAATGACTTAATATATGTCTTGTTTTCTGAAAATATTATCAATTATTATATTATTATATTATTAATATAAATATTAGTTTTTGCTTAAATCAAGTAAAAAATCTGCCAATGGTGCAAGAAAATTAATCTTAATCCAAAGGGTAAACATTTTTTTTTTTTTTTGTGCATGTCTCAAGCAAAAACTAACAACATTTGGATAATATTTTCAGAAGAAGAATTAGTATAAATTTTTTACTTTTTTTGGAGTGTATGTATTTTCAGAAATAGCAATGCATTATAATATTTACAGATTGCTTGTTGGATCCAAAAATGGTTTAATTATATAACTACACTTTTAAAAATAAATCCCCCTATTTCAACTTAAAAACTTTCAACAAGTTCAGTTGCTGCTATTTTATTTTTATTATTATTATTCTTTTTTAAGGTATAATCACCTTGATTGTACAAATGATTTCAAATTAAATTACATTAAACTGATCTTTTAAAAAGGTGAATTTCATATAACCTTTTTTTTTTATTATTATTGAAACTTTGAAATAGATTTTTGAAACTTATTTTGATGAGTTAAAGTAATGTAAAAAAAATACTGATCATATCACTTTTACGATATAATACTAATGCATTATAAGGTGCATTACAAGCCATAATTAATGCATTAAAATACTTTTATACAGTATATAAAGGCTTCATTTAAAGAGTTACCAATGTATTTACTAAGTCAACATGAAACCTTTATTTGAAACCCTTTTTACTTCTGTTTTGTTCCTACGTTTAGAAATACAGCATCTGTTTAAGATGCAGTCTTCACTTCGTGACCAGGTCTTAAAAACACGTATTCATCTCAAGATTTGACCACCAGAGATTCATTACAGATGTCCCTCTTCTGTGTGTGCAGTAGATACTCAGAAATCAGAAATAGCGAGCATCTCTCAATGGGCAGGTCTTTATCTGGTCATCGACTGCGTCTCAAAGACCGAGCCTGACCTCTAAACCTTCATGCCAGCACACGAGACGTTTCTCCTTTAAAAAGACGCTCCCTCCAGGATCCCAAAGGACCAAACCATGCAACTCTGCCATGCTGCCTGCGCTTGAACGCTGTGGATGCACAGACACTGATGAGGTAAAGCCCTGCCCATGCGTGCATCATCAAACGCTATTGTGAGAATATCTGTCTCCCTGCAATCATTTCAACGCATTATTCTGATCCTGATTGTTTTATTCACTCCATCCTGCGCTGATGAAGCCTCTTGCTCAGAAACATTTCTTAATCATTACAATTTGCACTAGTTATAGATCATATATCTAACAATTCCTGTGCAGAAACTCGTCCTGTCCTTCGGGAAACTGAAGCCAAACCTTCAGATTAGAGGTTTGAGAAGTGCCAGTGCTATTTTGACAATATCTTTAATTAGATTTAATTAGAGTTTTATTGTATTTTTCATTTTTATTAGTTTTTTTTTTTTAAGTCTATACATTTTTGTATTAATTTTGTCTTAGTTCCAGTTTTTGCTTTACTGCAAAAAAAGAAAAGAAAAAAAAAGATTTTTCTTAGTGACTTTTGTGTTGTTTTTAGGACAAATATCAGTTTATATAAATTTACTTGATTATGACAATTTGAAAAAAGAACTACATTTTGTGAGTTATTAAAACAAGAAAAACAATATATATATATATATATAGTAATTTAGCTTTTCAAGTAAATGTATCTTTATTTAATAATGTTTAGATATTTGTGCTGGAAAACAAGGCAAAAAATGCTAAGTAATAAAATCATCTTTTGCAGCTTGTTTTTGTACTTCAACTTCAACTAAACACACACATAATATATATATATATATATATATATATATATATATATATATATATATATATATATATATATATATATATATATATATATATATTTTTTTTTTTTTTTTTTTTTTTTTTTTTTTTTTTTTGTTACATTGTTTCAATTAACATTTTTTGTTTACATTAGAAGTTTTACTCAAAATTAACCCTGAAAGTGCCAAATGAAATTTCTCCAGTGTTTCACTTTTGCATCAGTTATTATGCTCATGTTTATTCATATACACACAGTTTTTATTTTGATAAAACACCTACTCGTATTCGAAGAACAGACACAGCAGCGAAGCACACGAATGATTCTGAAGCACCGAAACCGTTTGCTAAAGCACAGTATTTTGCAGTAGATTTCATCCATTGTACTGTCTAGTTTCGTGAATGTATGTGTGAAGAACACAAAATGAGCTCCAGTTCTTCATGTTTCTGTCTCTTTGTCCATTCAGTTGCCTTCGAGCTCGACTCTGTTCACAGGTGGATCTGTGTTCGTTAAGCGTTCGTTCATTAAGAGGCCACAGGAGTGAAGAGCGGATGCCCTCGGGCTCGACTCCCTGAAAATAGCTCTGATTGTCAAGAGAAGGAAGTCAAATGTAATTGACGACAAGTCAAGAAATAATGAAAGGAACCATTTTAGACAGGGAAAAAAACTCATGCACCTCATTCAATCATTTTTTATTAATTTTTTGTGGATGGGATGAGATGTCGCTTAATGCCAAGCGGAAACGAGATGTAGAGAGCATTGGAAACACATGCAGGCGCAAAACCTGAAAGGCCACAGATCTTTTTTAACTCTCAGGGCATCAGACTCAATGATGTCATGGTTTGTGGATCCTCTTGGGCACCTGACATGTTGACTGAGGCTGTAAGACGAGACAGAAACTGCTTCGTCATGGCGCTGAACACATCCGAGCATGTTTTGATCTTCCTGCAGAAGCCTAGAGGAAGACAAACGCAGCCAGAAAATGTGCAATCATGTCTGATAAAGCTACGATGCAAAGCAAAAAAGGCAATTCTTTTTTTATTCTGTCATGTTTTGAAAACAAGATAGCTAGAGAACACTAGAGACTTCGCTCCGTTAGCTTAGCTTCGTCCAGCGTGTTGGTAATATAATCAGAATAGATCGTAGCACAGTGTAGAGGGGCGGGGCTAGTGTATGTGGGCGTGGCTTGTGGGTGGGGGCGGGGTTTGGGTAACTTTTGACTTTGATCCCTGGTCATTTTGACAGGTTTTTCTGTATCTATTCCAGGTTCAGTACTGAGCGAATCTTGTTCGTTTTTACGCTTTTCTATTCTTCTGTTGACGTTTACATGAGCATATTCAGAGATTATGGACATGTGAATAAATAGCAGCAAGATTGGTGCACTGGGAGGTCAAGGGTCAGGGAACGAGCTGTTTGACACACGTGTGGTCAGTGTCTCATGTCTGTCATATTTCACCATGAAATAATCAGTTAATAAGTTAATTTCCTAAAGAAAATGAAGCCTATTTTTAGGATAGTATCGATTTTTTGCATTATTTTCATGACAATTAAATACATTTATTTCCCAAATTCTAAAAAAACTGCAATGCAAAAAAAAATCTGTGATGTGAAAATAAAAATTACGTTATAGACATCCTGTATTTTTGACATCATGCTAAAACTTGAGTGAAATTCATATGATTTTGGACTTGATGCCTCATGTTTCCTGTATTATTATTTGTACCCAATTAGCATAAACTATTATTCATTGTTTATAAAAAGTATTTTTTTTTTCAGATAGGAATATTTGTGTGCTGCCATACATTTTATAAATGATTACATTCAGTTGTTTTATTACTACATCAATACAGACAATAAAACAAGAGGGGGGAAATACAATTAATATATTCTCTGAGTTTATGAGACAAAAGTTATAAAAGTATTTATGAGGAGTACTGTAGGAAAATATATTACTTGTGTCTCTGAAGCATTAATATTACAATTACTTTTATATTCACTTTGGCAAATGCTTGTGTGTTTTTTTTTTTATGTTAAAGTTGAGGGTTTCTGAATCGCCACTGATTGATTGGAATAAGTTCATGTGATGACATCACTTCCTGTCTAGAATGTTACAAGATTTGAAGAGCACCAACTGTGTACATTAGAGAACGATGTTTGAGACTCATAATTTACTTCATTTACTGCATTGTTCTTGACTCTGTAAACACCTGCTGGTTTCTAAAGATTAGTTTCTTTTTATTATTATTATTTGTTTTTGCCTATAACTATTTATTTAAATGAAATGAACTGTGAGGAGGTTTTTAAATATATGCTAGTCCTCTGGCAATGAACGAAGCTTCAAAATATCTGTAGATGTGGAATAATGTTTCTGTCACAGAATAAAAAATTATGTAATTGTGACTTTTTTCATTTCACATTTCCAACTTTTTTCTCACAATTCAGAGTTTATATTTTGCAGTTCTGAAATCAGTCAGAATTATGAGACATAAACACACAATGAGAAAAAAGTCAGAATTATCAGAACATTAAAATTATCAGACAGGTGTCAGAATGAGATGTAAACACAATTACAGGAAAAAAGTCAAAACTATGAGATAAACTCAACTCACAATAACTATACAGGAAAAAGTCATAATAATGAGATATAAACACAATCACAGGGGAAAATCTGAATTATGAGATAAACTCAATATTATGAGACAAAAGGCTGAATTTTCAGGTGTAAACTCAGAATTACTGAGGGAAAATCATAATAATGAGATATAAACAATTAAAGTGTGAAAATCTGAATTATGAGATAAACTGAATATTATGAGACAATAATCAGAATTGTGAGAAATAAACTCACAATTACAGGAAAAATTATCAGAAAACTTACATTTATGAGATAAAAGTCAGAACTATGAGATGTAAACACAATTACAGGAAAATAGTCAGAATATGATATAAACTCAATATTACTGTACAGGAAAAAAATCATAATAATGATATATAAAACCAATTACAGGAAAAAAATCTGAATTTTGAGATAAACTCAATATTTAGAGACAAAAGTCAGAATTTGGAACTATAAACTCAAAATTACAGGGGAAAAAATCATAATAATGATATATAAAACCAATTACAGGAAAAGAAAATCAGAATTATGAGATAAACTCAATATTATGAGACAAGAGTCAGAATCATGAGGTATAAACTCACAATTACAGGAAAAATCTGAATTATGAGATATAAATGGGAAATTGAGACAAACGTCAGAGTTACATTTACATTTAGTAATTTAGCAGACGCTTACAAATTATGACAATAGAAGCAATCAAAACCAACAAAACAGCAATAATATGCAAGTGCTATGCAAGCAAGATTTTTATTTATTATTTTTAAGATATCAATTCAGAATTAAGAGAAAATTACGAGACAAAATCTAAATTATGAGATTTAAACACAATTAATATAAAAAATGGACAGAATTATGAGATAAACTCACAATTATTAGAAAAGTCAAAATTGTGAGATATATATACTCACAATTATGAGACAAAATCAAAATTATGAGATTTAAAAACAAGATGAAAAATGGACAGAATTATGAGATAAACGCAAAATTTTTAGACAAATGTCAGAATTATGAGATATAAACACAATTACAACTAACAATTAACAATTCTCAGAATAAAAGTCAGATTTGTGGGATATGAACTCAGAATTGTGAGATATAAAAAAATCACAATTATTAATTTTATATTTTTATTCCGTGGCAGAATTGGGCTTCCATACAAAGAATATTAATGAGGGATAATTTCAATGTGATAATTTTAAAAGAACAGTTCAGCCAAAAATGACAAAACTGGAAAAATAATCTTCATACGTTTTGTGGTCAGAAATGAAGACTGTAATATAGGTTTGAGAGTGAGAAAATAATGTAATTTTTGGGTTGAATTAACCCTTTGAGCCGTTATTGAATGAGTATGAATGAAGTGTGAAGATGCTCACGTCTCTAGTTTTCGGACCAAACTGGCACGAGGGGCTGGACACGAATGCTTTTTTCCACTGAGACTTTCCCAGCAGAGAGACCACGACATCCACATCTTCTTCTCTCATGCTTTTCTAGTCTTTCGTCCGATGCATCAGGACGGCGGTCGATTCATTTGCACAAAAACCTCTGCTGAGTTGCAATGAAATCGCTCTCGACTCTTTGAAAGAAACACGTTTACTTGAAGAGACACAATCCTTTTGCTCACGCTGTTCTGTTTGAATCAGAGCTGTAAGATAGTCTGGGTTTCTCTCCCTGCTCATGATCTCTGTAGCTCTAGACGCTGATATTCTGCTTAGACTCTAAATAAAGCACAGTCCTGTAGACCAGATCGCCTCCGCTTCATTCGAGTGTGTGTGTGTGTATAACGAGTTTCCTGTCAGGGTTAGGGTTAGGTGTAGGGTTGGTGAAGGGCCATAGAATATACAGTTTCTACAGAATAAAAAACATTACACTTATGGGATGAACACACTTTACACAAAAACAAACATGGAGCAGCCCTAATGTGCTCTAAATTATTATTTTTAAATTATAAATGCAATGAAAATATCGGTACTCTGTATTGGCAAGTACAAAAAATACAAGTTTTGGTGCATCCCTTATATAAACTAAATAAAAATGCATAGAAATAGAAACTATTTATCATTCTGTTTAGCAACACTGTCTGCAAAAACTGATTTTCCTAGATTTTTTTATTCCCGTACAAATATCTAAAACAGTCAGAAATCAAGATGCATTTAGTTGAAAAGGAAAGCAAAAGGACACAATATTAAATCTGTTTTATGAAAAAAAAAGTATCAAAATCAATCCTTAAATTTTTTTTTTGTTTTGCTTAGATTTGAATTTAGTTTGTTTTTCTTACCGCGTTGACTTTTTTTTTTTTTTTTTTTTTAAGCAACAACTCACTTCATTTTAATTCTTCCTCAGGACAAAACGATTTATTAACTTAATTAAGCGTCTTTTTGCTTCTGATGTAAATGCATATTGTTTTAAAAATGTGTAAATATTTGTACTGGATAACAAGACAAATATACTGAGGAAGATAATGATATGTCTTGTAGTGTATCTGTGTTCACGCTGGTGTGTGTGTGTGTGTGTGTGTGTGTGTGTGTGTGTGTGTGTGTGTGTGTGTGTGTGTGTGTGTGTGTGTGTGTGTGTGAAGGTCAGAGTGACTCACAGCTCAGTGAGTCAGTGTTCAGGATGGAGTTTGTCATATCTGGATCACTTTTTCTCGCCGTGATACATTTATGCAAATTGGAATAATAAAAAAAAAGAGTCCTTTGCATGTCTTTCACCTGATTTGATGAAAACATGAAATCAGGGCGCTGATTTCCTCAGCACTGAAGTTCCTAGAAAAGTAGCTTTTTAGACAAATCTATGCAAAAATGAAGGGGAAAAAAAGCAGCCTAAAATCTCCAGCACCCTGCTGGATCTCCACTCGCGGCGCTTTGGCTAAATCTGTTCAGCGCGGCTCGTTAATCTCTCCTGCATCGCCAGAGACGAGTGTGAGGAACAGAAGCAGGGCACACCTTCACCCACCGCCAGGAGGAACATGATGCAACTCACAGGCCAAACCTGAAATCATCCCCTCCTCACAGAAACCACTGTGTGTGTGTGAGACGAAACGAGCGCGTGTCATTGTTTATTCATGTCTCGTTAGGCCTGCTGCTAACTACATCCCAGAAAGAGCTTTTCATGCATTTCAGGGCATTTGTGACAAAACTAAAGGTGTATTATTTTGCACAGGTTTGTTTGGATGCTCTCTTCATCTGTATCTTAGCAACCTGCTCGGCAACAGAGAGATCAAGAGGATGCTGATTAACCTGTTGCTATGACTACAGTGGGAGGCGGTGACTCTTTAGATTCTGATGCTGATACAGAGAGAGTGAATCGATGATGATTTGCATCTCGTTTGTGTCTCATCTGTTTTCCTCTCTCAGCTTGTGTAGCAGTCACTTGTGGATTCATCGCCTTTAGACTGAACTCATCATTTATGAAATGCAAATCGAATCTTTCTGCTGTTATAATAGGTTTTTTATTTAGGTCATTAATATCCTAGTTAACTAAAACTAAAACCATAAAGAAGCTTAGATTCATTACTTGAAAAATAAACATTAACTGATATAGGTTTTAAATAACAGGAAAAACACTTTATTTCAGCTAATTGCCTAGGAAATATTTCTCATTGTCTTTTAGTTTAAGCTGAAGTACTAAAATAAATTGAATAAATGTAAACAAATAAATAAAAATGTGTCTGCACATATAAAAAAAAACTAAAATTAATAATAAAAAAAAACATAATCAATAAAACTGTAAAAGTAAAGTATAAATAAGAAATAAATAATAATTAAAACTAATTAAATTACTAAAAACTGTAAGTACATATAAAAAAAATTCACAACTTATGAAGTGACAAAAAATACTGAAACCTTTAGCTTGAAAACCAAAATAATTAAAACTAAAATTAATAAATAAAACTTATAAAGGCTATGAAGACATATTGAAAAAAACTAAACCTAATAATAAAATAATACAATATAAAATAATAACTAAAACTAAAACTAAATAACCTAAAACGAGTTAAAACTAATAAAAGCTACAGTATCTACAAAACTGAAAACTAATAATATGGCAAGCAAAACAATCTTACTAAAACTGTCAAATTAAAATGTATAAATATAAAAATAACTCAAACTTAATACACTAAAACTAAAGAAAAATACAAATAAAACATATATAGACATATTAATACAAATTTAAACTAATAAAAATTACCTTTAAACAATAAAGTAAAAAAAAATGTCAAATTAAAGTGAAAACTTAAATAAAAAAGGATTTAAAAAAAATATGAAAAACTTTATAATTAATCAATGGGGCAAAAATCCCTCTGCACATCACATCTCTTGTGTTTAGCTGATGTTTTGCTCAGTAGGTGATTGTATTTTCTCTGAGCAGCACAGAAATTAGTCTTTAAAGCGAAACAAAGCAGTACAAATTGCAGAGAGTTTGAGAATATGAAATGCAAATCCATCTTGCTGAGTGGAGAACATTAACAGATCTGAGCTGATGGCCAAAAGCTGTCTGCATTTTTCACCCGTCGCAATTACCAATCCAACATGTCAATTCATCAAGCGCTGTGCATACGGTAATTACACTGCCACATCAACAGATGCATTTTTATAACGTTTCAATTAGAGGAGGAACCAATTACAGAAGTCATCACATGTGTGTCAGCGAGTCAGGGGGCGTTTCCCAGCGTGACACGAAACGCAGAATCACCACAAAATCAGCAGAACTAAATCTGATCATCTTACTGTACATGCAGGAGAGTTTATATATAAGCTAGCATGCCTTTTTAATATAAAAGCTAGTATTTTAGTAGTTTCTTATTGTCCTTAAAGATATTTTATTTTATTTAAATGCTAATTAAGCATGTAGAGTACATATATATAGAGAGAGAGAGAGAGAGTTAGAGTTTACAGAATTGTTTGTAAAACTTATAGATAACGTTGTGTGCAATGAGCTGCTAGTACTTTTCATTATTTTACAGATTTATTTTTTTACAGTGTGCATATATATATATATTTTTTTTTTTATTATCTTTTTTTTTTTTTTTTTTTTTTTTATGCCCCAAAATTTATCAATATCATGACAAAATAAGTTTTTTTAACAATTTGGAAATTAACAAGTATTTTTATTAATGTGAATTCAACAACAGGAAATATACAGGAAAATACTATTTCTTCTTCACTATTTAGTATTTAATTCAATGTTCTACTTTGTAATTATTTGTAAAATGTAACTATTTTTCATTGAAAATTGTTTAAATGGACATCCTCAGACCTATACTATTTTTATTTTTAGTCTAGTACAGTTTTGAACTAGTGGTTTGAAAATAATTCTCTAAAACCACTAGAAAAAAGTATATCCAAATCTGAGACAAAGGCCATGTGACAACTAGCCCCGGTGCACATTATCATTGTGCTGGACAGGATTAGACGAAGATACTCCTTTATCATAATGTTTGTGGATTCTTAATGTTCTCAAGATAATTTTACGAGGGAGCTAAAGTGTTTCATGGCTGAAAACATGTCTGACAGGAAACTGATGAAACCAGCTAAACTTCTGGGTTTTGTTGAATATTAGCATCTCTCTCTCTCTCTCTCTCTCTCTCTCTCTCTCTCTCTCTCTCTCTCTCTCTCTCTCTCTCTCTTTCTCTCCTCGGGCTGCTTGACATAGGTTGATTTGATGTAAATTTATCAAAATGCATTGCACACTGTTTCCAAATCCAATTTCCGCCTCACATTGGCTGTATGACAAAGTATTCAGCCAGAATCAAACATTGTTTTCACTCCTAAATTCATGATTCCCAGCGTGAACCTGTCACAAATGGACAAAAATCTAAATAATCCATTTCAGTGGGATCAGAAGACATAATGGGTGTTATTCCGAGAACTAGACATTCATCTAGGCCTCCGCATCCAGGAAAATAACCCATCAGAAGATGTGAAGCTGCACATACTCGGATGATTCATCTGAATGAGATCATTTTGGGATCAAATGGCATCTGATGTTGTAGTATTTCCATACTGTAATGTCTAGATATGACTCAGCTGTGTGTTCTCATACTGACCTCTACAGGAGACACCGAGAACTGCAGCAATTTTCTTAATGTTTTGATGTCTCTTCTGCTCACCACTAAAGCATTTATCTTAACGAAACAAAAATACAGTAACAAACGTGATATATTTTTGCTATAAAAACAGCTGTTTTCTATATGAATAGCTGTTAAAGTGTAATTTATTTCTGTGATGCTCCGCTGTATTTTCAGCATCATTCCTCCAGTCTTCAGTGTCACATGATCTTCAGAAATCTGAATAATATGATGATTTACTGCTCAAGAAACATTTCTGATTATTATCAATGTGTAAACAGTTCGATATTTTTGTGGAAACTGTAATGCGTTTCATTTTTCAGCATTTATATGAAATAGAAATCTTTTGTAATATTAAAAAATATGACAAAATACACACTGAATCAATACATAAAAGTATTTAAATGAATGCATGTGTTGATGTGTAAGAAAAACGTGAGATTTCTGTTAAAATGTAAAATCATCTATATTAAGTGTCTGAATACTGTATTAAAGTGAAAAAAAATTTATTAAAGTGATGCTGATTCAAATCCAGATCTAAACCACATTGTGAACCCAGAAAAGAGCATGAGATCTCTTGGTTTCATCTGCTGATAATCACATTCGGGAGATTTGATCAGAGATGTTCCTCAGATCAGCTTTCTGTGTTTCTGCCATCATGTCAGACCGCACGAGTCCCACATCGCTGCGATGTGAAGAGGGGTCTGTATCTTGGCAACGCACCTAGCAACCACTTCTCGCAACCATGGATTATAACCTGTTGCCAAGGGAGACAGAGATGGAGGATTGATTTTCAAGGATGAAATTTAAACACAATAAGAGGAGAGGAGAGGAGAGGAGAGGAGAGGAGAGGAGAGGAGAGGAGAGGAGAGGAGAGGAGAGAAATAAAGAGAGGAGAGGAGAGAAATGAGGAAAGGAGACAAGAGGAGAGGAGAAGAGAGGAGGAGAGGAGAGGAGAGAAGAGGAGAGAAGAGAAGAGAAGAGTAGAAGAGAGGAGGAGAGGAGAGGAGGAGAGGAGAGAAGAGAAGAGAAGAGGAGAAGAGAGGAGGAGAGGAGAGGAGAGGAGAGGAGAGGAGAGAGGAGAAGAGAGGAGGAGAAGAGAGGAGGAGAGGAGAGGAGAGGAGAGGAGAGTAGAGTAGAGGAGAGGAGAGAAGAGGAAAGAAGAGAAGAGAAGAGAAGAGGAGAAGAGAGGAGAGGAGAGGAGAGGAGAGGAGAGGAGAGAGGAGGAGAAGAGAGGAGGAGAGG
>NC_068413.1:837709-875209 GCF_023724105.1 Carassius gibelio | reverse complement strand
GTTTTTTGCATCATAGCCCATAAAATAAGAGTTCATTATATATAGCTATTGGTTAATTTTAACATTAACATGACACTGCAAGACCATATTTCTCAACTGTGAAATATAAGATCATTTATGTAGATCAGATGCATTAGACAAACACTTTTATCATGTATTCACATGTCATAAAAAACTACAAATATTAGTTCCTTTTCACAGAGAATGATTGTCTTTAATCAGGAACTTTATTCCAAATCTCATTGAATAGTTCTGGTTCTTTGTCATGTGTCTCTATTGTACTGTACGTTATTGCAAATCATCCGCGCTCAAAGGATATTCACCTCCACTGTCTTGTTTTCCCTCTTTCTCTTCTCCGTCCTTGCTTTCATCTACTTATCTTTCCATCCCTTGCTCCATTTGTGCTTCTATTCAGACCTGTCCAGGGTCTAATCACTTTCATCATGGTTTCTATTAGAGCCACTGAATACAGAGTAATTAAAGTGGAGAACAGAGAGAGAGAGAGAGAGAGAGAGAGACGGACACAGAGCCAGTCATCCATGACAGACAGACAGAACAAAAGAGCTGAAGAACGAGACGCTTTACAGGTCAGAGAGAGAGAGAGAGAGACACGAAGAGTGAAGGATATGAACATGAGAGAAGTCATATAATAAGATTTCAATCCTCTAGCCTAGAGGAATGCATTAAATGCAATTTTGCTCTAGTTTCTTGCCTCATGCACAGTTCAAAGTAATTGATCTAAATCTCTATCTGTGTGACTTTCACTGTGTGAAAGCTTTGATGAAAACAGCAGTTTTAATGTAATGGTGCAATGACGTCATTTGTAGTGTGTGAACTGAACACTGGTCACTGTCATCCTGAGTCTAAAATAAAATAAAATAAAATAAATTTACCTTTAAATTTAAATTAACTTAACTTAACTTTATTTTATTATTAAAATGGAAATCTTTTTAATATTTTTTGTTGAGCAGTTGGGGGTTCGATGCCTTGCTCAAGGGCACCTAAGTCATGGTATTGAAGGTGGAGAGAGAACTGTGCACCCACAATTCCGTCCGGCCCGAGACTAGAACCCACAACCCTTCGATTGGGAGTCCAACCCTCTAACCATTAGGCCACGACTTCCCCACCAATTCCCAAGTTAACAATTAAGAAGTAACTTAAAGGTATATAAAAAAAAAAAAATTAAAAGAAGAAAAAAGCTTTAAAAATCACCTGAAACATAATTTATTATTTTTGAATGAATCTTTGAAAGCTGTTTTTTTATGCTTTTGTAAAACATTCTACACGCCAAAAAAAAAAGTTTCCCTATTTGAAAGACATAATGGGTTTTGAATGTCTTTTTATATATTTATGCTTTCAATATTCTTACGAAACTTTATGTTTAAAATTTATCTCATTTATGTAATTTTTTAGGATTCATAAGGTTTAATAAACTATTCGGACACTTAAGTCCAAATTATTATTTGCATGTAAATTGATCAAATATTTTCAAGTGCTCAAACGATACTAGAACGAACTATTCAACTCGTCTCAAGGTCATTTTTAATGAATGAAGTCAGTTCCTCTTGAGTTCGCACAGAAGTAACAGTCGATATTTTACCTGAAAAACAGTATTTAGATTATGCTATGTTTCTTTCTAATAAATACCACTTGTTTTGAGATTTTATGTGAAGACACATACTTTTTTGTGGCTTACGTTTTTTGATGTCCACATCTAATTAAATTTACAAAAGTGATTTATATGCATATAAAGAAAGCGTATTAAATGCACGGTGCTAAAGTGTGTACTTCAGTGTTTTCAAATAACTATATCTTCTTCCAGTAAAATATGTGACTCTGGAGCAGAAAACATAATGATCAGTTTTTCAAAATTGATATTAATGCATAATCTGGAAGCTGAATAGATAAACTTTCCATTGATGTCTGGTTTGATAGGAGCACAATATCTGTCTGAGATACAACTAATTGAAAATCTGGAATCTGAGGGAGCAAATCATCTTTAAAGTTGTACAAATAAATTTTGTGCAATGCATATTACTAATAAAAAATGAAGTTTTTATATCTTCATGGAACATGATCTTTAACATCAAATATTACCAAAGTCAGCTAAGACTTTCACTAGTCTGTGTTCAAATCCATCACCCTGAAGCTGAGTGCACTCCCTAAATCCAATTGTTTTAATTTTACATCCATCAATTATTTGTTCAAGCCGAACATGCTGCGACTCACGAGCCGAGAACAATTGTAGGAACCCAAATCCTCTGCAATCTTCTCCTCTTTTCTTCCCCGGCACAATGACGGCTCTCTCAGCGCTCCTCCTCAGCTCCACAATAGCTGCTTATTTGGGAAGCACTTTGGATAGAGCTGCAGTCTTGACAGGGTGCCATTATAAGGGCTGTGAGATTTAGACACACACCCCGTCGGCAGAAAAGCACGTTCATTAAAGGCCCAAGCGAGTCACATTTGACACCCGAGTGCACTTTGAGAATAAACGCTCACGTGGTTAATAGCCGCAGTGTAAGTGTATAGATCTGACCATCCATACAGAGAGAGAGAGAGAATGCATGTGTGAAAAATAAAAGTGGCGGCGTAGATGAGTTTTGAATTATAGCTTGTTCTCCGGTCTGTCAATATCGGGCAGAAAAGTGTTTCAAGGGCTTGACTTTGTTTTGGTTCACCTCTGATTACCTTCATAATCTAGCAAACGTTCTCTGCAGTCCAAACACACACACACACACACACACTCTCCGTCTTTGTGCTTGACGTAGTGATTGCCTCGTATTTAACACTTTTTTCTAGCACAAAACGCTTCTCCAATACAGATCACGGCCGACCGTGGCTCATTTCAATCTGTGAAAGGTGTTTTTTTGATTCCATCAGCAGAAAGCGCCGTCAGCCGTGACAAAGGCCATTCGATAACACGCTCACAGAGAGAGAATATGCACTGCTTTTCAGCAGGTTTTAAGAATATTTAGAGGTCCTCTGGGGACTGACGTTGAATTTGCATTTAAATTTGCCATTCAGGATTTTTGGAGGGAAAATTCACCTTGAATAAAAGCCATTACTGGCGTTTAAGGGAAACTCTGACGCTGACGTGTTAACCTTTAGAAGTGCTGATAAACGCAGAGTTGTGTGCGAAACGTGGGAAAGTGGACGGCAAATAGACTGTAATCGCCTCGCTCGCAGCTTGTTGACCTTAATGCTGATCTGTATGCATCTTCTGATGGTTGCCAGATCCTCAGTCAGAAGGGAATTTGATCACTGATCCAAATTAAAATCATCAGTAAATTGGAGCAGCTGATTGCCTGAGCGCCGCTGAGAGCTGTGTAAGTGGATATGAAGGACAAGCTCAATCTAAACGTCACATCTGCTCTTATATTCACTTATTACCTGTGCTTTTTAGGTTTTTGCACATATGGTTTGATTTTCTGATTGAACCCGAGTTTGATTCTGACAAATTCAAATTCAAAATCAAATTCTTACTGTTGCAAGTTTATATGTCACAATTCTGACAGTATTTATATGAAGTGTGAGCTAACATCTTTCAATTCTGACTTTACATCTCAGTTTTTACTTTATATCTCGCAATTTTGACTACATCTCAGTTTTTACTTTACATCTCGCAATTCTGACTTTACATCTCAGTTTTTACTTTACATCTCGCAATTCTGACTTTACATCTCAGTTTTTACTTTACATCTCACAATTCTGACTTTACATCTCAGTTTTTACTTTACATCTCGCAATTTTGACTACATCTCAGTTTTTACTTTACATCTCGCAATTCTGACTTTACATCTCAGTTTTTACTTTACATCTCGCAATTCTGACTTTACATCTCAGTTTTTACTTTACATCTCACAATTCTGACTTTACATCTCAGTTTTTACTTTACATCTCGCAATTTTGACTACATCTCAGTTTTTACTTTACATCTCGCAATTTTGACTACATCTCAGTTTTTACTTTACATCTCACAATTCTGACTTTACATCTCAGTTTTTACTTTACATCTCGCAATTCTGACTTTACATCTCAGCTTTTACTTTACATCTCGCAATTTTGACTTTACATCTGACTTTACATATCGCAATTTTGACTTTACATATCGCAATTTTGACTTTACATATCACAATTTTGTTTTTACATCTCAGTTTTTACTTTACATCTCGCAATTTTGACTTTACATCTGACTTTACATATCGCAATTTTTTACTTTACATCTCGCAATTTTGACTTTACAACTGACTTTACATATCGCAATTTTGACTTTACATCTCGCAATTTTGACTTTACATCTGACTTTACATATCGCAATTTGTACTTTACATATGGCAATTTTGACTTTACATGTCGCAATTTTGACTTTACATCTGACTTTACATGTCGCAATTTTTATTTTACATCTCAGATTTTACTTTACATCTCGCAATTTTGACTTTACATCTTACTTACCATATCGCAATTTTGATTTTACATCTCACAAATCTTACTTTACATCTCACAGTTTTGACTTAACATCTCAGTTTTTACTTTACGTCTCGCAAATCTGACTTTACATCTCACAGTTTTGACTTTACATCTCGCAAATCTGACTTTACATCTCACAGTTTTGACTTTACATCTCGCAAATCTGACTTTACATCTCACAATTTTGTCTTTAAATCTCGCAATTCAGACTTTAGATCTCAGTTTTTACTTTATATCTCACAATTCTAACTTTACATCAAACAATTATTTTTTTAGTTGTTGTTGGATTGTTTCTATACAATACATTTTTCAACAATTTTTTCTTCATTTTTTGTCTAGAGATTATATCTTGCAATCTTTGCTTTTTTTTCTTCAGAATACAGAGATTCAAAAATTGTATACCTTTTTACATTATTCATTCAATGGGAGAAACAAGCTTCCATACTATTCCACCTTCAAACAGTAAAACACTGTAAATCATCCTCTTTGTTGAACATACACCTGCAAAACAAAAGCTGGAAGACAGCATCCATTATCTTTAGTAATTTCGTTGCATTATAATACTGAACACTTCTGTGTTGATGAGTAACATCTGCGACAGTAATGTTCCCAAACACTGCACTGAGTACTACATCCCATAATACAAAGCACTTGAGTCAACATTTAACATCTAGTGTGATAAATTAATAAATTAGAGTCTATATCATATTGATTTTAACATTCTTGGTGGATTTGATCTCACATATTTTTAAATATCTAAAAACTTTTTTTTTTTTTTTGCATTATTAATTTTTTCAGATCTTTTTTTAAATGATTTGTTATATGTATTTACTTTTAATGAATTTTATTTGGTTTATTTTTATTATTATTATTTTTTTTTATTTTTTTTTTTTGAGAAGCTACTAAAAGCGTTATATAAAATAGTTTATAACAGAAGGCAGTGTAGTGTAAATGCAGTAGTATTCTGAACAGTGCTTCAGTCCTCTGTAAGCTCTCACAACTCTTCTGCTGGATTTTGATAATTGCAGACACAAAATTGCCACCTCATTTTTCCCCCGTTTCTAATTATTGAGCTCTTCAGCGTTGACAGCTACAGGGAACTAGAAATAACGCACACACACACATGCACGGTGAGCAGCTGAACATTGGTGTGCAATTACACTCCTGCAATTACGGCTCTATTGTAAAGCAGAGCATTATGGGGGATTTGCTCTCATTGCAATTAAAAAAATGGGACAAATCTCCTTCCTCATGCACATGCAATTTAGATATTGTGTGTCATACTTAGGGCAGAAATACTCAAGAGTTTTGACACCTGAAGTTTAGTCCTATGCTTATGTAATGCTCTTGTGCATGTGATGTGCTCTTGTGACTTAAAACAATTTAAACAAAAAAAAAAAGCTTTAATAAAAATTAAATCAAGATGTGAGATGAAATCATATTTATTATTTTAATTTGTGCCTGCAACCAATGTAAATTTCATTAAAGAACCAAAACCTGGCTTTACAGTATGAGGAAATTTAAAGTGTTATTTATTGGTCCTGAAATGTCATACACATTTTATAATTAATAGAAAATTTATCTCAAACTCTAAAATATTTTATTGGGTAGTAATGATTTTAAATAATCCCAGTAATCATAAACAAATGGAAAAAGTAATGAAATTTACATTAAATTATAGTTCATTAAAACTCCCACTATAAGAACATATGGGAAAATGAAATGAAAATAAGAAATGTTTTATTGCCAACTGACTAAAATATATTTTAGATGAAGCACCAAAATTACTAACCAAAAAAAAAAAAAATATATATATATATATATATATATATATATATATATATATATATATATATGTATAAAACAATAAAATAAAAATGACAAGCACACAACAAAAGTACTAAAACTGTAACAAATTTAGTGTTATTCAAATACCATGATATTTGTTATAAATAGTTTGAAATAGACTTGTTTATTTTTTCCATTTTAATTTAGTTTTTAGTTACTTATTTACATTTTAGTTGTATTAGTTTTGTATTATTATTATTTCTCTCTCTCTCACAGACACACACACACACACACACACACACACTCTCTCTCTCTCACACGCTCTCTTACACACACATACACACACACACACACACACTCTCGCACGCTCTCTTACACACACACACACTTGACATTTCCCTCGCAGTTGCTGTTAGATGACCGGGCGTTTCTGTGAGCGTGACGAAGAAAGTAGTGACCCGGTACGAATGGCCACTGCAGGGGAGTGTATCTCTCTCTCATACACACACACACACATACACACACTCTCTCTGTGGAGTCTTTAGCCATCTGGCTACACGCTGAATTGCTGGGTTTTACATGAGGTCTGGACTAAACGCTGCCTCCTCTGGAGCTCAAGAGCAGGTAAACTGTTCTGATCCACACGAGGAGAGCACGCACTAACACATTAAACACCAGAGATCCCCCCGCTCCGAACACATTAAACCACCAGAGATCCCCCCGCTCCGAACACATTAAACACCAGAGATCCCCCCGCTCCGAACACGTTAAACACCAGAGATCCCCCCGCTCCGAACACGTTAAACACCAGAGATCCCCCCGCCCCGAACACGTTAAACACCAGAGATCCCCCCGCTCCGAACACATTAAACACCAGAGATCCCCCCGCTCCGAACACATTAAACACCAGAGATCCCCGCTCCGAACACATTAAACACCAGAGATCCCCCCCGCTCCGAACACATTAAACACCAGAGATCCCCCCGCTCCGAACACATTAAACACCAGAGATCCCCCCGCTCCGAACACATTAAACACCAGAGATCCCCCCGCTCCGAACACATTAAACACCAGAGATCCCCCCGCTCCGAACACATTAAACACCAGAGATCCCCCCGCCCCGAACACATTAAACACCAGAGATCCCCCCGCCCCGAACACATTAAACACCAGAGATCCCCCCGCTCCGAACACATTAAACACCAGAGATCCCCCCGCCCCGAACACATTAAACACCAGAGATCCCCCCCGCTCCGAACACATTAAACACCAGAGATCCCCCCGCTCCGAACACATTAAACACCAGAGATCCCCCCGCTCCGAACACATTAAACACCAGAGATCCCCCCCGCTCCGAACACATTAAACACCAGAGATCCCCCCGCTCCGAACACATTAAACACCAGAGATCCCCCCGCTCCGAACACATTAAACACCAGAGATCCCCCCGCTCCGAACACATTAAACACCAGAGATCCCCCCGCCCCGAACACATTAAACACCAGAGATCCCCCCGCCCCGAACACATTAAACACCAGAGATCCCCCCGCCCCGAACACATTAAACACCAGAGATCCCCGCTCCGAACACATTAAACACCAGAGATCCCCCCGCTCCGAACACATTAAACACCAGAGATCCCCCCGCTCCGAACACATTAAACACCAGAGATCCCCCCGCTCCGAACACATTAAACACCAGAGATCCCCCCCCGCTCCGAACACATTAAACACCAGAGATCCCCCCGCTCCGAACACATTAAACACCAGAGATCCCCCCGCTCCGAACACATTAAACACCAGAGATCCCCCCGCTCCGAACACATTAAACACCAGAGATCCCCCCGCTCCGATTCAATCTGTTCCAGCGAGTCTCTGGGTGCAGAACTAGTTAAACTCCATCAGATGCATCCGTGACTGTTTACCTGCACAGAAAACTTACATACACAAAAAGATTTTCTGTGCTTATGTCAATAAATCTGTGTTATTTTAAATTCAAAACTGTTGCTTTTGCTCAAACTGAATTGGATAAGAAGACTTTTACAGTATATGCAGCTCCCTCTGCTTGAATCTTCCTCAATCAAAATCAAAAAGTGTTGTCTTTGGATCATTTTAAGTCAGTCATACGAAAAAATGAAAGATGATTCATAAAACTTATCTTTTAGTTCAACACGAGTTACTTCCTTTTTTTTTTGTAATTGTTTCTATTTTCCAAGTGAGAAAGACACTTTTTAATGTAGAATTTACTTAGACATTTTTTTTTTTTTTCTACATTGCTAGTGAATTTCAATTATGCAACAGCAAGTAATGCATATGAAAAAAAGTACAGTATGGAACAGAAATGTTCATACATATATACATACGAGTCATCAGAATTGTTATTAAATCATAATTCAAGTGTGAATTATTAGATACATTCTTTGATCTCAAAATCAAAACATAAATTAGCTGATTCATGCATTGTTGAAATAGAGAGAATGAGCTCACAGATACGTTTATTATAAATGTCACTAGATCATTTTGTCTTGTGAGGACATTCAGGAACTCGTGTAGCAAGACAAGATGCTTCAGTTGTACTCCGTTTAATGTCATTTAGTTCATTTAATTCAGCTATCACAGAATAATTAATGATCCATTAGCTTTTTTTACATAAAGCTCTAATTTTTTTTAATTGAATCTATCAAAATACTGCTATTAATTCCATTAGTGTGTCTGAAGCACTGCGTGCGGCTGCTATTATCAGTAAGACTGAAGAGCTGTTCAATTAAACTCTCTGTGTTCACACACTCCACTCGCATTTAAAGAAGATGCAGGACAACTGTGTTTCATCTTAATGCAGCGAACAGCATGGAATGAAATCAAGCGCTCCTTATCAGATGTACTCGGGTGGAAATGAGGTATAAGTGTGTGCGCGCGTGTGTGTGTGTGTGTTTGTGTGAGTGAGAGAGAGAGAGTGTGTGTGTGTGTGTGTGTGTGTGTGTGAGTGAGAGAGAGCGTGTGTGTGGGGGGGGGGGGGTGTGAGAGAGTGTTTCTGAGTGAGTATGAGTTTGTGTGTGTGTGTGTGTGTGTGTATTTTATAATCTGTAATATATAATATACTGATATACTTACATTTTTTTCTGGTTATGTCAAGCTTAACAATATCTGGTGGGAATTTCAATTTGTGAGTAAAGAAATATACAAAAATAAAACCTATTAATCACAAGTAGCTGAAAAAGTGTAAAACTGTTTTTTATTAAATGTTCTTTTTCTAGACGTGGAACAGAACGTTTTATAATCCAATAAAAAAAGTTAAACATTTTTAAAAAATCTTAATTATCTAGTTCCGTCAAACTCTAAAATATTTTATTTTGTAACAAAAATAAATTAAAAAAAAGGTATTTTCAATAAAAAAATAATAATAAATCCCTGAAATGCCTGGAAATATTTTTTTTATTAATCCAATATAAATTTTTATAGTTATGTCGGGTAGATATGTACATATTGACACACACTCAAACAACTGAATTGAACAGGTTTAACAGGCATTTAACAAGTGATTTTAACCAAAGTGATTGGCATTGAATTCATATATGTGATCAGTTCATATATTCCCTGGGATTAAAATCTAGAAAAAATCATAAATAAATAAATAAATCAAATGCAATACAATACAATGCAATGCAATACAATACAAAATCTCAATGATCACAAACAACTGGAAAAGTCATATAATTTCAATGATAAAATGTGCAAATGCTACTTTTGCATCTGCGCTAACATTTAGCACACACCATCCTCCTAAGTGACCTACATTGCATTACACATGTATAGTATAGTATATAGTATTTGATCAGTTCATGCATTCTTAGGGAATTAAACCCATGACTGTTTTGGAAGCTGTGAATATGTGACACTCTGTATTGAGCTGCTCTCTCTCTCTCTCTCTCTCTCTCTCTCTCTCTCTCTCTCTCTCTCTCTGCATTGCAGTGCTGAGGGCTGTGAGGTGTCAGTGCTGTTCTGGAGAGTTAATTAAACCCTGCTGCCCCTCAGTTCCTCATCAGACGTGTCTCAGGGCTTCAGGCTCAGGTAAGGATGGGAGAGCCCTGGAGTTTCTGAAGCAGACTGTCGCTCTCCTGCTCCTGATGGCCGTTTGATAAAGACCCGGATTACTGTCCCTGCTGCATGTCAGATCCACGCTTCTCTTGCTTAGAGCAGATGTTTAGACTGAGAAATGGAGAAAGAGACAGACTGTTAAAGACCTTGTTCCTTAAAGGAATCATCCCAGTTCAGTATGTGTGTGTCAACAGAATCTGAGAATCCTTTCTAGTCCTCAGTTTATAGAGCGCTCTTTACAATAAAGCTTTATGAAAATAAACAGGAAAATAACATTGTTAATATTGCTGAATAAATTATGACTTTAATTAAATTTCAGCTGTGAGTAGCTCCACAGAAGACAATTATTCGGCTCATTATTCAAGTCATCATTCAGATCACTTCAGTTTAATGTTGATTCAGTTCAGTTTCATGTTGATTCAATCAGATCAGTGTTGATTCAATCAGATCAGTGTTGATTCAGTTCAGTTTCATGTTGATTCAGTCAGTTTAATGTTGATTCAGTCAGATCAGTGTTGATTCAATTCAGTTTCATATTGATTCAGTCAGATCAGTGTTGATTCAATTCAGTTTCATATTGATTCAGTCAGATCAGTGTTGATTCAATTCAGTTTCATGTTGATTCAGTTCAGTTTAATGTTGATTCAGTCAGATCAGTGTTGATTCAATTCAGTTTCATGTTGATTCGGTTCAGTTTCATGTTGATTCAGTCAGATCAGTGTTGATTCAATTCAGTTTCATGTTGATTCAGTCCGTTTAATGTTGATTCAGTTCAGTTAAATGTTGATTCAGTCAGATTAGTGTTGATTCAGTTCAGTTTAATGTTGATTCAGTCAGATCAGTACTGATTCAGTTCAGTTTACTGTTGATTCAGTTCAGTTTACTGTTGATTCAGTTCAATGTTGATTCAGTTCAGTGTTGATTCAGTACAGATCAGTGTTGATTCAGTTCAGTTAACTATTGATTCAGTTCAGTTCAATGTTGATTCAGTTCAGTGTTGATTCAGTCAGTTTAATGTTAACACAGTCAGGGGTGCGTTTCCCAAAAGCAACTATTGTCGCAAGTTCCGTCATTACCAATAGATTTCAATGGAACTAACTACCATAGTTGGCTAACGATGCTTTTGGTAAACACACCCAAGATCAGTGTCGATTCAATTCAGTTAATTTTCATTTAGGGAGTTTAATGTTGATTCAGTCAGATCCATGTTGATTCAGTTCAGTTTGATGTTGATTCAGTTTTAATGCTCTACTGAAGAAAGTTTGGTTGCACTTTATTTTACAGTACGTGTACTAACATGTACTTATAGTATACTTACAGTGTATTTATCTAAGAAAGTTCTGGTAATACAAGGTAACTACATGGGGTAAGATTAGGTTTAGGGGTAGGTTCAGGGTTAGTGCCTAGTTATTACATAGTTATTGTAATTACTATAATAAGTACATAGTATGTACATGAGGAACAGGACTGTAAAATAAAGTGCTACCGAAAGTTTTTCATTTAGTAATTTTAGTGTTTCAACATAAACTGACTATATTAGTATAGTCAAATTTTTATTTCAAGTTCTTCATTTTAAAAAAATTATTTCAGCTTTATTTCAATTAACAAAAGCATGTTAATAGCCTTAGCTCACCACAGTAACTCTGAATGATTTTTAAAGGTGATCCTGATGTCAGTCTTTCCCCATTCAAGAACCAGGGTCAAGTGCGATTGAAACTGACTTGCCTAAAGAAACCCACAATGATTTCAATAAACATCATATTTCTCACCACATGAATGTGTGTGAACCCGTGCAGATGTGTGTATATGATTATACGGGGACAGTAGATTGGTGCTAAATCTAAGTGAATGTGGAATGGTCCTGAAACTCTTTATTATATGATGCTGCTGAAGGAATATAGTGTTATCAATTTACAGCTCTCTCTGTTTTCATCCCTGTCTATTATGTATTCATACTTTCCCATTTTGTCTTTTTAACACAAATAGTATCATTACTCTCTCTCTCTCTCTCTCTCTTTCTCCCGCAGGGGGCTGTGTATCTCCTTCTGAGTGATGAGGGTAATTTCACCCAAACAGCCAAACGATCATTTCACCCCTCACACACACACACACACACACACACACAGTGTTGTACTGTCTCCTGCTGTGGGCAGCGTCGTGTTCAATGAAGAGTTTATCATATTTAAAAACAGATTTACACCCAAACGAGAAGCAAATTGTTTCAGTGAGATGAGAGGCAGATACATGCAATGGTTGTTCATCAGTAATTGTCATAAAAAGTCTGATGAGTTTAAATCAGAGTCAAAAATTAACGGAAGCTTTTCTTACCAAAATGATCAAAAAATTCCAGATAAAGGGGCAAAAATTAAGTAATAAACTAATCATTTTCAGCTGTCACAATTGAATGTGAAAATAAGTGCCACTTCGATCTGTGTCTGTTGCATCAGATTGCTTTTTACACGTGAGTCTTTAACCAATCACACACAGTTCTGTTGAGATTATGAGCGAATGGCTGTTCAGACTGAATTCTGCACATTAGTGATTCTCTCATCATAAACCACAAAGTGCATATACAATTTAAATTAGAGCTTGATTATCGTAGATTCAGTGATTATGACAGATTGTTTATCATATCTTGCACTAGATTTAACTAACATCACGGACTCAATATAATGTGATGTTTCCCCAAACACAAAAATGTTTCACACATATGTATTCTATTTAATTACTTTAATAATCATTACTACAATATCACAAGCAATGATCAACAATAATGGTTTTTGCCATAATATTGCATATATATATATATAGTTCCTGATTTTAAATATATAGAATTTATGTATAATTTTATAAAGTTATTAATATTAGTATTAGCGTAAAGGTATTTAAATTAAAGTAATTGGTGAAATTCACTTGCATCAAAGACAATGCATTTAATATGATAATTATAAACATTGATCTGTAAAATCAAAATCAAAAATATATTTAAAAAATTATATAAAAAACTATATTACGATTGTGTTTTTTTTTCTTTTTATCTCATGAATTAAGTTTTATCTCATCATTCTGACTTTATCTCATCATAATTATATTTTATGTATTTTATATATTATTTTGACTTTTTTTATATCATGACTTTTTCATTATCAGTGTCATAATTTATTAATTATGTCACAATTATGACTTTAAAAGTCAAAGTTTTGACTTACCAAAGCATGATTTTTGGAAGCTTATTTCTGCCAAATAAACAAAAAAATAATATTTAATGGAATTTTTATTTTACAATTCTGCCTTTTTCCTTGCAGTTGTGAGTTTTTTGTTCACAATTCATACTTCTTGTCTAATAATTGCATGAAACAAACTACAAATTGCAAGATGTCAGAATTGTGAGAAAGCAAAGTCGCAGTATTCCTTGATATGATAATTGTGCTCACTGTGCGAAAGTTTCTTTAATGCTGGAAATGAGACAAAAGCGCTCGTTTTCTCAGTGTGTCATTAATCAAAGAGCTGAATGGAGTTACTCCAGTGTTTTTCCAGAGAAACCCTCCCTGTTTTCCTCCTGAGAACTGGCCGTTCTTGTTCAGAAAGTGCATTGGTTCGGGCTGAACGATCTGTCGTCTCTCATTCGCCGGGCCTTCATTCTGTCCTCCGCTGGGACGATCCTGCGAACCTCTGCTGTCTCTGCTGATCATCTGCTTAAGTGACAGCACACACAGAGCTAACCAGAGCTCTGACAAACCCAAATAACTCAGCGCTGATCACTGCTTTCAGAGGAAATACACCGGAGCCGTGAGAAAGAAGAACATCAGGACTGTGACTGTGTTCAAAGTGAGCGAAGCTGAGCTCATCTAAAGCTTTGTTATGTTAATGAGTAGACGTGAATCATTAGCATCTCATTATAATGTCTATATATGGAAGGACAATTATGCCATGTAAGAAAGAAAAAAAGCATGCTTTAAAAATCACAATTATGAGATAATAGTCAACATTATGACATGCTAAGTTATAATTATGAGATAAGTCAAAATCATGATTTAAAAAAGTGAAATTCACATAATTATAGGATTTCAAAAATCTAACTTAAGATATAAATAGTAATTTTATTTTGCCATCATTTTGACTTCATATAACGATATATATTCTAATATATCATAATTTCGACTTTTCTTCTAATTTTAACGTCACAATTAATTACTTGCCATTGTCACTCTCCATTTCGACTTTTAAAATCAATTTTAATTTAATAATATTTTCGACTTTATGTTATACATTTTTATCTCAATTATGACTTTACATCTAAAATGATGACACGCTAATTGACAAAAGACATAAGTCGAAATTGACATGCTAGGATATAATTATGAGATAAAAAGTTTTAATTATGACAAGTCAAGTTGAAATTATTACATACTAAATCGATATTTTTAAAAGTCAAAATTAACTTGAAAATTTTAAATATGATATACAGAGTAGAAATTCACATAAAAATCCATAGGTTAATTATAAAATACTAAGTCAAAATGTACATATATAGTCATAATTATGAGATAAAAATTAAATCATAATTGTCTTTTTTTTAATCTCATTAGTTTTGACTTTTCTCCATTTTAATTTAGTATGCCATAAAATTGTCATTTAGTTTGTCAGTTAGTAATAAATCATTTTAAAGTCCAAATTTCTATTTACCAAAACATATTTTTTTTCTTTGTCATTTTGTTTCTGCAACAGAATAAAATAATAATAATAATAATAAAAACACTTTTTGTTTTGCATTAATGTGAATGTCATGGACAGTAGTGATTCAAAATGCTTTACACAGACGTGAAAAATCAAGTTAAGCACATTTAAGATCATAGGTTAATTAAATATGGATTAAATGGAGGGCTAAAAAGGGAAGAATATTATAGATGTTGCCAAATAAGTCATGTGTGTGCAGGTGTTAGAAATCCACTTTACAGAGACGTCCCAGAATTCCTGCTGTATAAAGACCATTAACATCACATTATGCAGATGGTGAGAGCCAAATGCATGTGGAGGGCTAAAGGCCAACCGCAGCACATTTACCAGCCTGACTTTCCTCTGCCCTGTGAAGGGTGTTTTCAATTAGACTCACACCTTCCTTCACACCTTCCTTCACCTGCTGGAGATGTGTCTTTCTGAGGCTCTGTGTTCCAGAACTGTGCTTTAATTGTCAGCGCTCCTCTAGTTCCTGCATCGGACGTCCTTTAAACCGATCAGCAAAATGACTTTAGAGCTGCTGGATTAGTTTTTAAAGCTACAGAACCATCTGCAGAGTTTATCACGGGTATCGTTTTATATTAATGTGTATATATATATATATATATATATATATATATATATATATATATATTAGATTAGATTAGATTCAACTTTATTGTCACTGCACATGTAAGGTACAAGGCAACGAAATGCAGTTAGCATCTAACCAGAAGAGCATTAAGCAGTAAGTACAGAATATAGGTGTGTGTGTGTGTGTGTGTGTGAGCTTGTTTATGTGGTTAAAGAGGACACAACTTTGTATAATGACACAGGTATTACAATGAGGAGGTGGTTTATGAGGACATTTTTAGTGTCCCTGTTATTCAACGCTTATAAATCATACAGAATTAGTTATTTTGAAAATCCAAAAATGCACAAAGTTTCCTGTGAGGGTTAGGTGTAGGGTTGGTGAAGGGACATAGAATATACAGTTTGTACAGAATAAAAACCATTACACCTATGGAGAGTCCCCATAAACCACATATACCAACATGTGTGTGTGTGTGTGCGTTTATTTACAAGTTTTTACAATTGACAAGTTTCCAACAATTTATTTAGAAATAATGTGCACAAAATAATGGGACTTTTTAATGAAAATAATAATGTATTAAAATCATGTATAGAGAGAGCAAGAGAGAGAAAGAGACAATTTTTATGTTTTAAACAGTTTTTAGAAGAAACATTCACAAGAGAGTGACACTTTTAATAGAAAATACACACACACACACATAAGGTTTAATATATTTTCTATATAAAAATAATTGTCCCAAGATTACCTCCTCCAACACTTGAATATATTTTCTATTTAATATAAAAAAATTATTGTTATTTGTTATTGTTGCATGTTACTTCTCTCTCTCTCTCTCTTTCTCTCTCTCTCTCTCTCTCTCTCTCTATATATATATATATATGAATATGAATATAATAAACTTTTTACATATATTTCATTTGTTAAAATAAGCATGAACCGTTTCTATCTTGTTAGTCGTGTCAATGGATCAAATTTAGATCTGAAACTAAATTGAAGATGAAATAAGTGTACATCAGCGGATGCAGTGCATCTGTGATTTAAAACATTTTCACATTTTCAACAGAAGAAAGTATTTCCCCAAGAAGTGTTTGTTTAATAATACGGTTTATTTGGGATTTGAGGTTACTGTTGCTTTAAGAAGGCTGACCCCCCCTCCCTCTCTCTCTCTCTCTCTCACCCCCCCCCCCCCCCCCTCTCTCTCACCCTCTCTCTCTCTCTCTCTCTCTCTCTCTCTCTCTCTCTCAGCAGTATTTACGAGGCAGCACGAGCGCCGGGCGAGAGACAGACAGATTGCAGCTCCGCCGGCACGTGGAGGAAGACGAGAAACAGTAAAGGACAGCGAAAGAGAGGACGATGCACTCCACAGACTGCATCCACAAAGTGCAAAAAAGGACAACAGGAGAGAACGGAGCAACCCAAGACAAGAGCTGGATCGTCCCGCAGAAGTAAGTGTGCCCAAAACACCTCGGAGGAATTGCCACTTAATTTCCAGAAGTTCAAGTCTAGGAGAAAAAAGTTTACCAGGGCGACTGGATGCTGCTTGTAGAAGGACATGCGTGTTATTCACATGCACGTGAATTACAGTTCATTTTGTCTGTTTTTAAATCTAAGTCATGAGTTAAATTCTGGTTAAAAAGGACACGAATCACAGATGATTTCGGGGGAATTGCATGCATTTTGAGCGTTTAAGATGATGGAGCTCAGCATTGATCCGGACACCCTTCTGTCCGTTCCGGGTCAGACTGCAAACGTCTCCGCTTCGTCGCCTTTCCTTAAACAGAGTCACGCAGGCGGGTTTAAGAAAGTGTGTCGGATCGAAGAGGAAAGCACGTGTCCGTTCCCCGGCCTTCCCTCAGGAGTGCTGGAGATGAGGGTGAAGGAGGGCAGCAAGATACGCAATCTCATGGGTTTCGCCATGACACGCATGCAGAGCGACGCCCGGGACGCCGGTCAAACCGGACTGAGACAGGTAGTGTTCACCGGGTCCGGACGAGCCGTGACCAAAACCATCACGTGTGCCGAGATCATGAAGAGAAAGCTCGGCGGCCTCCATCAGATGACCAAGCTGCAGTACAAGGGTCTGCGAGAGGTCTGGGAGAGCCAAGAAGGAGGCGATTCAGAGGTGACCGTCCACCGGACGCTTCCCTCCATCAGCATCCTGCTCTCCAAAGACCCACTGGACCCTCAGGAACCGGGCTACCAGCCTCCGGAGAACGGCTTGTGGGACGAGAGGAACGGAGGAGAAGCTTCGCAGACGGCGGAGAAACGATCAGCAGACTCGTCTGAGTCTCTGACAGAGCCACGGGCGAAGAGAGTCTGTCTCTGAGGATCATTAAAGACCGAAACTCTCTCGGAAACAGCCTGACTGACTTTCACAACCAAATACACATGCACATCCCACCACAGTCTTGATTTAGGAGTTTACATCCAGGTTTTGAGCATGCAATTTAATTCTTAGATAGAATCAGACAAGCGTTCCCTGGAAATGCATGAACTGATTCACATGCATATATGTAATAAACATGATTTTAAAAAACATTTTAAGCAGAACCATCTTCTTTGGTTAAAACCGGTCCGATGCATGCAAACGTCTCAGATGGGCATCAGAGTGAGATGGAGTGATGCTGTGTTGTTTTATTAGAGAGCTGACCCAACCCACAAATACACATCACATCACAGTCTTGATCTTAAATCCAGGTTTTGAGCATGCAATTTAATTTTTAGATGTAATGAGACGAGTGTTCCCCGGAAATGCATAAAAAATAGAATGCAGTTGGAAAATGCATACATTTGCTAAATGCACATAAGTGCAATTAAAACATTAGTAAAAGCATTTATGTAAAAATAAAGGGGCTTCTCGATGCCACAGAAGAACCTTTGTTGTCTAAACGGTTCCATAAAGAACCTCAAACATCTGAAGAACCTTTCAGTTTCTCTTCAGATTATAAAAAGGTAAGAAATAGATGCTTCCTTGAATCAAACGTTGTTCTTCTAGCGTCGCTGTGAAGAACCTTTCAAACAGCTTTATTTTTAAGAGCGAGAAGCGCAAACGGCTCAAATGGGCTTCAGAGTCAGATGGAGATGATTTCAGATGCTTCATAAAGTCTCGTGCTTCTGGAAAGATTTGTTGTTTTATTAGAGGGCCGGTAAAACCTTGTTAAGATGCAGTTTGAGATAGGAGTGTTTTCATTGTATTATTCATTACCCACAGTTCTTCAGAGCTTTAGTGTGCAGTTTATGTGCAAATCAACTGTTTGCTCCTCATGCTTTCTCTTTGGTTTTAACCACACAGAAAGTGCCACCTGTGCAACTTTCCCGAGACGAGTTCAAACGCTTTCATCCGGACAAATAGAGCGGCACGTCGTAGTACAGCACCAGATCCTGATAAATGTCTTTTGAGGGATTTATTTGAGGGACGGTTGATTTAATTACATTCACCCTGATAAGCTTCTACCTGCAGACTGAACTAAACTGCACCGCATTACATAATGTCACCATCATAATGCGCGATTGCATTTCTGAGATGAGTAATCTTCTGGAAAAGCAAACATCTAGTCTGGCAGAATGTTTGTGAGACGGAAAAAGCAATTTCCATCTTAAGGAGTAGAAAAACGTTTTGTGACAGGCAGAGCTTTTTCAGTAAACATCATGGACCTTGTGCATGCTTTAAAATGGGAGTATTATTTCTTCAAAGTCAACATGAAAGTGGCTTATTCCCTTCTGTGTATTGAAATCTTTCATTAAAATCAATTGCAACATGCAAAATAATGCCATCAGACAACTTTTCCATCAGCTCTCAATGTTCTGTTGGAAATGCATCATATTAAATCATTAAAAACTAATGTTGAATTCATTCAGAATTACAGATTATGGTGATTTTTTCTCTGTTGCACCATGAAACAAACATTTATTGACATGATTTTTAAATATTGAGTTTTCCCAAAACAACGTTTTGGTATTTGTACTGAAAAACTAGAATAATAATTTTTTTTGCAATGTCATCTTCATGCAACACTTTTATAAATGCATCTTCGAAAAAAAAAAAACATTAAAAGCACCAATAAAGTGTCATAACTAATAAGCATGACTAATAACATTATTTAGGTTTGGGACCACGTATAATTATCTAAGATTATTATTTGTATTTTTTAATATTTACATCCATTTACTTGTTTTGAAACTTTAATTTAAATAAAATAAATTACAGCATATGAAAGAGCACCATCTATCCAGTCTATTTTCTGCCAACTTTACTAATTAATTTTGATGAAAATGCATTATATTTCATAACTTAAATTGAATAATGAAGTCGTGTTGGACCACAGATCATGATGGCATTTCTATGTTGCACCAAAGAATAAATAAATAGACATTTATTGAAGTTACTCTTAAATGTTGTTTGGCCTACACAAAACAAGAGTTATCATATCAAGTCATTTTTCTTCTCAAGTCAATGCATCTTAAAGGTCACGTTTTTCGTGTTTTTTTTTTTATCTTTGATTGTGTTTACAGTATGCAATATAACATGTGTTCATGTAAAAAAAACAGTATTTTTCACACAATTCACCTCTCTGTATACCGCTGTTTTCACTGTCATAAAAACGGGCTGATGACTTCCTTGTTCTATAAAGCCCCTCCTTCAGAAACACGTAACGAGTTCTGATTGGGCCATCGGTTCCTGTGCTGTGATTCGACAGCAGCTGAGCGCGCACCGCCCTCCTGGAAACGTGACTGGACTCGTTTTGAGAATCAAGTGGGCAGGGTTTGTTTTGAAAACCTGGCAATCCTGATCTGAACGCACGTGCTGGAGATGCACTTCTAATCACAGGAGCGTTTTTACTGACGAGATACGCATGAAACTCACATTCGTTTTTTTGCACAGCCCTAACATCTAGTTAACAAAGCTGAACAGCGTTGCCCTTTGTGTAGTAAGTTACAGAAACTGTTAAACGCACCAATTTAAATAATAAAATACACTTACCAGTTGTGGTCCATAAACAACGCCTTCTCCAGACAAAGAGGGAACTGCTGCATCTTTCAGGAAAAATCTTTGTCCTCAGCAAAATGTGCTGCACATAGTTTTACATGTGCATTATAATTTTCGGGAACTGAGTTAAACATAAATTGTAACCATTAATCTTCAAGTAGAGCGTTCCTGGGAAGCCCAAACAAAGATGATTGGACGACGAGATGAAAATAACAGCGTTGGCGACAAACACAAACGCAGCTCTTCCTTTTCTCCTTCTGAGTTCAACAAGGCCACGCCCCCTTTTTTGTGTATTCATGTGGGCGGAGGTTAGTCAAAAAACTGTTTTAGTGACATCATTACTGCAGGAACTAGAGGGCTGTAGTCCAAACGGGTCATTTTTTGTAGGTGAATTCTGTTAAATAAAATATCTCGCTTGGCATTGAACTTTGACCTTTAGAATTTTACAGATATTATTTATACTCTAACAACAACATTACACAATAACTAAAGTTTAAAACATGGGATCACGAAGAACGGGACCTTTAATGTAAGAATGCTGAGATATTTGTACTGGAAAACAAAAATGCTATGCATCCTAGACAAATGCTGTAAAGAATTAAGCATGCCTCATAACATATATTTAGGTTTGGGACCAAATTTAATTATCTAAGATTATTAATGTTATTATTTATTATTCATTAGTACTTATAGCCACTTCCTTGTTTTGAATCTTGCTCTTAAATCAAATAAATTGCAGCATCTTCTCAAAAGGTTCATTTGAGTGAAGAATTCAGTGACAAGTGTGTGTGTGTGTGTGTGTGTGTGTATGTGTGTGTGTGTGTGTGTGTGTGTGTGTGTGTGTGTGTTTCTGACAGAGTCACTTCATCAAAACCACAATCCTCTGTTTTCTCCAGAAGAGATCACAGATTGTGTCTCTGTCAGTGTGCAGCAGCAGTATTCATCACTGTGAGCGTGTTATGATGTTCATGAGTCTGTGCGTTTCTCTCTGTCTAACCTCAGGACGTTTCTCTTGATCGTAATGAAAATCTCTGAGGGCTGAAAACCACTTAATGCTTTCAATTTATCAAAACGTCTCAGACGTGCTTTTAATATGTTTGCACAAAACAGCCTGTGCAATCTAATTGTGCTGATCAGCTCTGCAAATGCACTTTCTGAACCATAAAAAGCAGCACTGATTTCAATCTTTCTGTCGTCCTCTCGGGTCTTTACTGGAGTTAACTTCAGCCAAAATACACAATTCTGTCATCGTTTGCTTGACCTTGTGCAATTACTTTCCTTTTCAAGCTAAATAATGTTTTGTCAAGCTTTACAGTTCAAATATCTTAAATTAAGATACTGTACATTTACTTAAGAAGCAAAATATTTAAGATTTTAAATTGTATAGTGAAAATTAAGTGAGATTATGCTTAAAACAAGTTGAGCCAGAAAAATTTAATTAATTCATAGGGAAAACTAGATAATTGGTCGAATTTTAATGCATTTTTCCCTTAACGAGGCTTAATATAAGAAACATTTGTTCTGGAAAACAAGACAAAAATTCTAAGTAATAAAATATTTTTGTGCAGTAAAAACCATTCAAGTATCATAAAAGCCTGACTATTAACATATATTTAGAATTGGGACCAAATATAATTCTTTAAGAATGTTATTTTTATTATTAGTTATTATTTATATCCTCTTCCTTTGTTTTAAATCTTTTATTTAAATAAAGTCAACGCCATGAGTCATTTTTCTTGCCACATTACGTATTAATTCTCAATATTCTGGTTTATTCCAATTAAACAATATAGAAATGCATCATATTTCATAATTAAAAACTAATATTGAATTAATGTAGAATTACACATTATGATGGAATTTCTATGTTGCACAATAGAACAAAATCATAGACATTATTAAAAGGCCTTAAATACAGTAATATAGATGGTCACATGTGGAGTCGAGATGCAAGTGTAATTATTTTTTAATTTGTCTTTGGAAACACACATCAATCACTTGATGCCAAATACTGTTGTTCACTGCAGTTGCAACTGTATAAAGAAGAAAAAAAATGGTGAGTGAAAATGTCCGAATTGTTTATTCTCGAATGAACTGTTGCTTTTAAATTCCTTTAGCGTGTCAGTCTTCCCCAATCCTCCCATCAGTGAGTGGCACATCATTATCCTGCTTTTTCCAGCTGAATAAATTCCAGCTCTATGTAAATTCAACAAAATCACAGACAGAGTGTGTTATCAGAGAGTGTCTTATCTCTCAGTCAGTATCGCTCACCTGCACACACACACACACACACAGACACACACACACACTACATTCCTTGCAAACTCAACCCATGACTTTGGTGCTGCTTAGATTCACACAGAAATATGCTTTAAGGACATTACAGAATTGTAAAGCTGCTTTGAAACTATATTGAATATGAAAATGACCATACAAATGAACTTGATTTTAAGTGAGAGATCATTTTCAAAAACAGATAATTCAGTTTTTGTTTTGTTTTTTATTTAAAAATTCTGTTTTGTCATTGTGCATGCCAGTTTATCTCAGTTAAAGTTGAGTTATTTCGATTAGATTAAGAAATAAATAAAAATACAGCTAACTAACACAATAAAAGAATAAAAACACGATAATATATATAAAAAACAGTTACCTTTTTTTACAGATTAATGGAAGCATTCAGCTCAAAACTTTGTCATCGTCATTAATGTTGTTCCAAACACAGAAGAGTTATTTTGTGGAACAAACAGAGATTTAGCAGAATGTTCATGCATCTGTAAAAATGAATTTTTAAAATGTAATGATTTTAAAAGTAATTTCCAGAAGTACAGTAATGTGCTAATATCCTAAGAATGTAACAATACTAAAAGTAGCAGTTTCTTGAAGTAACTTAATAAGAATCAAATGATTTTAAAAGATAAAAGGTAAAAAATAAATAAAATAAAAAACAATTTCCAGAACTAAAGTCCTAAGAATTTTATGATTTTAAAAGTAGCATTTTTGTAGAAGTAATGTCTTAGTAATGTTGTCATTTTCAAAGTAACAGTTTCCAGAAGTAGAATTCTAAGAATGTAGATATTTTAAATGTAGCAGTTTCCAGAAGTAACATCTTAGGAATGTAACAATGTTAAAAGTAAGTTTAAAAAAAATAAAATATTAACAATGTTATGCAGGGCCGTGCACAGACCTTTTGAGGGGCATGTGCTGAAACTGAAAAAGGGCACACCCCCCCCCCCCCCCCCAATAATAATAATATTAGATAATATAGATAAACAGGGTTTTAAGGGCTTCTTTAAACCTAATACAACAGCAACCTTCTGTGAGCCATGTATCTGGCAAAAATTTGATACTGTGGTGGACCAGGGATGTTGGTCTCTCGAAGGTCTCTTATTCACTACACTTTCCCCTAAAATAAGCCAGCAATGAAAAAATAAATAAAAATAGTGTGAAAAGTACAGTTGCAGTATTACACAATATTACTGATTTTGCTGTATTTTGGATCAAATAAATGAAGCCTTGGAATGAATCACGAATTACATTCTGCATGATAAAATATAAAGATTTCAGTGATCTTCTGTAATTTTTTTTTTTTAGTTACTACTACATTACTGTAGTAAAACCATGTTTTACAACATTTTATAAAGAGAGTATACAGAGAGTATACCATAACATGATTAGCCTAAATGTTAATAAATTAAGTGTATTAGCAATCATAAATCAAAGAAGAAATTTCTTAGAAATATATGTTAGGTGACGAGGATCACTCGTCGCTTTGTGTAAGTTCCAGTACGAAACACCGGGGGGCGCACCTGTTATGATTTTCCGATGGTAAAAACAAATTATATGTTGTTGTATTACTTATCAATATATCGTTTTTGACCAGCGAATGTGTGCAAATGTGATTTTTTTTTCTGTCCGTCATTAAAACGGCGATGGCGCCTGCCGCTGCGGGCATCACATTACATTTTCATCTAGGTTACAAACTAGTTTTTTTTAGCTATATAGAGACGGAGCGCTCAGTTTTTCCTGTGGTAAAATGCATTTGGCCAAATTAGCATTTTATAAAAGATGAAATGCTACTATCTGCACAGGCTATTTAAGTGTTGGCTATGTATTGGCTATGACCTTTACTGTCTATGGCTATGACTAGATGGCAAATGCTAGCCCTCTCTCTCAGGCGACGTCCCACATGTCTCAGTCAGTGAGTCAGTCAGACATCAAATAAATAAAATATGAGCCTTTATAGACAGTGTTTAGTAGTACTTATTCAAACAACAAGATATTTATTTACCCTTCGCAAAACTTTGTTCAGCTCAGCTGTTGTCTACAGTGCGGCTGCTGTGGAACTTCAGTTGATTCAATGAGAGGGGGCGGAGTTATCAGCTTATTGACCGCTTGAGGATCGAATAAGATTTACACAAGCTCGTTTTAATAACTTTCATTTGGTAAAACAGAAAGACAGACGTAAAGGGTGACCAATAGCAGTGATTAAAAAAAAAAAAAACACCACCAAAAAAAAGGGCACTTCGGAGTGTAAGGGCAAAAAGGGCATGTGCTCTGCACAGGTTGAGCCCTACCTGTGCACGTGCCTGATGTTATGATTTTAAATGTAGCAGTTTCCAGAAGAAACGTCTTAAGAATGTAACGTTTGTAACGTTAAGAATGTTTGCAGAAGCAATGTCTTAAATATGTGTTACACTTTATTTTAAGGTGTCCTTGTTACAGTGTAATTACACATTTAAGTACAGATTAATATTAATTAGCTACATATCGTTAGGGTTAGAATTAGGGTTTGGCTTAAGGTTACTTGCAAGTAATTATGCATAATTTATTGTTATTATAATATTAACTACATGTAACATGTAACGAGGACACCTTAAATAATACCTAAATATGTTACTATTTTAAAAGTAGCGGTTTTCCAGAATTAGCATACCTAAGAATGTAACCATTTTAAAAGTAACAGTTTACAGAAGTAATGTGTTTTAAGAATGTAACCATTTTAAAAGTAACAGTTTACAGAAGTAATGTGTTTTAAGAATTTAACCATTTTAAAATGTAACAATTTCCAAAAGTAAGGTTTCAAGAATGCAACTGTTTAAAAACGTAATGGTTTGGAGAAGAAACATCTCCACAGTGTAACAATTTTAAAAGCCACAGTTTCCAGAAGTAGCATCTTAAGGATGTAAAATAAAATAACAGTAACAGTTTACAGGAGTAACATTTTAAGAATGTTTTACAGGAAAGAAAGACATGACAAAAGACAAAAATACTGATTGAGAATTAAATGTTCTATTTTAAACATGCAGGTGAGTTAATGATGACAGAATTTCAATCATTTTCCTTCAGTGTTTTCTTTTTTTTTTTTTTTTTTTTTGTGACCTGGCCTGTCAAGTGTAATTCTGTCTACAGCCTTTCTCAGGTGAAAATAAGTGTACTTTTTTGAATTTCCAGAACCTGTAAGAACTGTTGTCTATGAGCAGCTTCTCTCTCTCTCTCTCTCTCTCTCTCTCTGTCTCTGTCTGTCTCTCTCTCTCTCTCTCTCTCTCTCTCTCTCTCTCTCTCTCTCTCTCTCTCTCTCCGTCTGTGGTCGAGGACTCTGTGTTGTTGTAGGAGTTCTCTATCTCTCTCCCTGCAGATGGTGCCGTCTTTTCTTATCTAGAAGAATGGCCGCTGCCTCCGTTTTTCAGACACTCTTATCTGGGAATCCTTTAAATTGAATATTTACTAGGCTGATGTTCCCAGTCTGTGCCGGAGCGCCGCAGGCCCCGTTCTCTCCGCGCCGGACAGACCTCAGCCTACACACACCGGATCTGTCGGAAAATAACACAGAGACTGATTGTGCATTCACAGGAAATGAAAGGATGGCAAAGCCGTGAATGCCCACAAAAGAGGATGGTCTGGAAATTATGCAAACCACTTTAATTTTATACAATAGTAAGTGCAAAAGAAATGGAACATGAGGAATGCAGTGGGTTTCTCTTACAATTGATCCATGAAGTCCCGCCAACAAAATGGGAACGTTACACCTACTGCTGCACCTACATTTGCTGGAAAACATATCCATGTTGTAATTGCAATTGAAATTATATATTTTTTTTTTATTTGCAAAGAACGTCTCATGAGTATTGTGTTATAAGTTTCTTGCTTTGCTGTTCCCAGACCAGTCTGGTCTTCTCCAGACATTAGCTGGACGTGGATCAGGATGGTGTGCCAGCTCATGCAGAGAGAGCCGTTTTCCTCTGCGAGATTCCTGCATGTTGAATTAATGGGAGCAGTTGAGGGTGTAATTGCAGTGCTGGAGTCAAAGCTGTGAGACACGATAATGTCCGCTGAATAAAAGCCTGGCAGAGTTTACGTACTGAACAATATTAGCGGATTACACACATCAAACAAGCTCTGATTAATGCCTGAGAGGCAGGACACAGTGGAAACAGGAGGAAATCAGAGATAATTGCAGGAATATTTGAAAGCGCTAATGACCTGAAATCATTCTGCACAATGAAAAAGATGCGTTTGAGGAATCTTATTTTCTCGCACAACTTCAAATACTTTGATGAACCTTTACGAACCTGTTGTAGACCGTGTGTGTGTTTTCACTACAGAAAATGATCTGAACGTTTTAAAGCTTTGTGCAATAATGGCCCCAGGCTTGTGAAAGAGTGTCTGAATGTAGAGAGGATTGATGATGTCAGCAAAAGAGGAAAGAAGATTCAGGAGCAGAACAAGACAAAAATAGTTCATTATGTGCCGTTATTTTAATATCACTGAGATCCTACACTCTTAAGTAAAAGTGCTTTTATTGATGTCTTTTGATGTTAGTTGATGTTTTAGTAATTTTGTTATGCTTTTCAGTTTTTTTTTTTTTTATACAACTATATAGTATTTTATTATTTGTTATTTTAATTTAGTTTTTTATTTATTTACATTATATTACAAGTAAACTAAACGAAAATAAGACATTTTGCTTAGGGTATATAAAACCTTTCATTTGTTTAATTTGTAGTTAACACTAATATGCACAAAGTGTTTTCGTTTATCTTACCTTATTATATTTGATAAAATTATAGTAACAGGTTATAGTCATTTTGTTGTGTGCTTTTGTAATCTTTTGTAAATATGCAGTTTTTATTCCTTTGCATTTCAGTTTTAGTTAAATAATAACCCTTAGCATTCATTCATTCATTGTTTTGGTGGTTTATATGACTGTAGTCCTGGATTTTACTATAGATTAAGCACTCTATTTAATGTAAACACGATCTATTCATATACCCTATTAATATTCATCACTCATTCATGATTTGAAAGTGTTTAATTAAGCTATCATGAGAATTATAGAAATAAAGTGAGTGTTATTCAGCCACTGGTGATATATTGCAGTCTAATGTAGCTGACAGAAGAGCTGCTCAGACCTGCAACCGGTGGTTTTTGTTGTGTGTTTTTGTTTTGTATTTTGTTTGGACCCTAGACTATGGTTTGTGCCGTGATGACGTCACTCGCCGATGCCCCCGCGCGCTTCTGCTGCCATCTAGCGCTGGAAGAACAAGTCTGTTCAAGTAAAAGTTAATTGAGGAAATAAATGTTTCTTATCCTAAAATGCGGAAATATATGTTCAAATACCGATTTAAGAAAGCGGTGTCAAATTTCAATTATTCTCAAAAATTATTTATCTCATATATATCTGTCATTATTATTATTTTTACATCGCTGTGAGCTTGACAGACTAAAGTTGTGCTTCATTTTATTTCATAAATGTATTATTCTAAAGAATCCTTTTTACTTTTAAGAAATATATTTCCCTCATAAGGTGGAATTTAAATTCAAACCCAGATGCAATAAATTATTTGCAGTTTTGAAACTATGTTTATTTTGTTTATTATGTTTTTTATTTGGACTTCTTGAATTGTATTAATATTTGTCTTACTTTTGTTTGCTTGGTATTTTGTATGTTCATCATCAAGCGTCATGCCGCTTTGCGTCTTGCGTCATCATTGCGCGCCGTGTCCTGTTTGTACCTCAGTTGCTCAGTTTCTGTTCATCGGTGAAAAAGGCGGCAGCAGTATGATTTCATCGGCGGTTCTGCGCGGTATCGGGACTCTGGCCCGAACACGAACCGCCTTCACAGGTACCGAAACACACACCAAACCGAGCGAGCTCAACGAAGCTTCATCTGATCACAGAAACCGGTGACAGTCTGAGGATGTCGATGACCTTCCATTGATTAGCTGAGATCGCGTCGCAGAGTAAAGGCTGTTTTTGACAGCTCACTAGTTGTTTAAATGGGTTTGTGTGATTATTGTGCGCGTGTGTTTGTGTGTGTATAGGTGTTTGCCCTTGTAATTCGTTTATTTTTACAGGCAAGTCACTAAGAACATGTTCTTATTTACAATGGCGGACTGACAAGTGGAATAACCACTTAGGGAAAGGGAAGTAGGGCTAAAATAAATACAGAACATTAGAAATGCATACAGGTTAGTATTTACATAAATACAATTTCAAACATCGTCATCAATCTATTTGCTGTTAAAAAAGTGAAAATAAATCTTTTTTTTTTTTTGTAACATATTTTGTATTGAATTTTACAGCACATTTGATATACTAATTTGATTATTAGTATATCACATACACATTTGATATACTATTAATATAAATTGAGAAAGGTGTAGGGCCAAGGATGGAGCCTTGGGGGACACCCCTGGTGACCGGGAGAGAATGGGAGAAACTGTTTTCAAATCTTATACGTTGAACCCGGTGAGACAGATAATTTGAGAACCAAACCAGTGAGTGATGAGTGACACAGTGATCAGAGCCTGTGGATGAGTGTGTTGTGGTCCACAGAGTCAAAAGCTTTTGCAAGGTCAATGAAAATAGCAGCACAGTTGCACACTTTAGTAGTAGCTGATTGGAAGCCAGACTGTGCCTTGAAGATGTGTTATCATTTATATATAGGCCTACAGTCGTTACAGTTCTGTGATTGTTTATATATAGGTCTACAGTCGTTAAAGTTGTGTTATTGTTTATATATTGGCCTACAGTTGTTACAGTTGTGTCATTGTTTATATATAGGCCTACAGTTGTTACAGTTGTGTGATTGATTATATATAGGCCTACAGTCGTTACAGCTGTGTAATTGTTTATATATAGGCCTACAGTCGTTACAGCTGTGTAATTGTTTATATATAGGCCTACAGTCGTTACCTTTGTGTAATTGTTTATATATAGGCCTACAGTCTTTAAAGTTGTTATCGTTTACATATAGGCCTACAGTCGTTACATTTGTGTAATTGTTTATATATAGGCCTACAGTCTTTAAAGTTATTATCGTTTACATACAGGCCTACAGTCGTTACAGTTGTGTGATTGATTATATATTGGCCTACAGACGTTACAGTTGTGTTATTGATTATATTTAGGCCTACAGTCGTTACAGTTGTGTGATTGTTTATATATAGGCCTACAGTCGTTACAGTTGTGTGATTGTTTATATATAGGCCTACAGTCGTTACAGTTGTGTTATTGATTATATATAGGGCTACAGTCGTTACAGTTGTGTGATTGATTATATATAGGCCTACAGTCGTTACAGTTGTGTTATCGTTTATATATAGGCCTACAGTTGTTACAGTTGGTGTGATTGTTTATATATAGGCCTACAGTCGTTACAGTTGTGTTATTGATTATATATAGGGCTACAGTCGTTACAGTTGTGTTATTGATTATATATAGGGCTACAGTCGTTACAGTTGTGTAATTGTTTATATATAGGCCTACAGTCGTTACAGTTGTGTTATCGTTTATATATTGGCCTACAGACGTTACAGTTGTGTGATTGATTATATATAGGGCTACAGTCGTTACAGTTGGTGTGATTGATTATATATAGGCCTACAGTCATTAGTTGTGTGATTGATTATATATAGGCCTACAGTCATTACAGTTGTGTGATTGATTATATATAGGGCTACAGTCGTTACAGTTGGTGTGATTGATTATATATAGGCCTACAGTCGTTACAGTTGTGTGATTGATTATATATAGGGCTACAGTCATTACAGTTGTGTGATTGATTATATATAGGGCTACAGTCGTTACAGTTGGTGTGATTGATTATATATAGGCCTACAGTCGTTACAGTTGTGTGATTGATTATATATAGGGCTACAGTCGTTACAGTTGGTGTGATTGATTATATATAGGCCTACAGTCATTACAGTTGTGTGATTGATTATATATAGGGCTACAGTCCTTACAGTTGGTGTGATTGATTATATATAGGCCTACAGTCGTTACAGTTGTGTGATTGATTATATATAGGGCTACAGTCGTTACAGTTGGTGTGATTGATTATATATAGGGCTACAGTCGTTACAGTTGGTGTGATTGATTATATATAGGCCTACAGTCATTTGTTGTGTGATTGATTATATATAGGCCTACAGTCATTACAGTTGTGTGATTGATTATATATAGGGCTACAGTCGTTACAGTTGGTGTGATTGATTGTATATAGGGCTACAGTCGTTACAGTTGTGTGATTGATTATATATAGGCCTACAGTCGTTACAGTTGTGTGATTGATTATATATAGGGCTACAGTCGTTACAGTTGGTGTGATTGATTATATATAGGGCTACAGTCGTTACAGTTGGTGTGATTGATTATATATAGGGCTACAGTCGTTACAGTTGTGTGATTGATTATATATAGGGCTACAGTCGTTACAGTTGTGTGATTGATTATATATAGGGCTACAGTCGTTACAGTTGGTGTGATTGATTATATATAGGCCTACAGTCGTTACAGTTGTGTGATTGATTATATATAGGCCTACAGTCGTTACAGTTTTGTGATTGATTATTTATAGGGCTACAGTCGTTACAGTTGTGTGATTGATTATATATAGGGCTACAGTCGTTACAGTTGTGTGATTGATTATATATAGGCCTACAGTCGTTACAGTTTTGTGATTGATTATTTATAGGGCTACAGTCGTTACAGTTGTGTGATTGATTATATATAGGGCTACAGTCGTTACAGTTGTGTGATTGATTATATATAGGCCTACAGTTGTTACAGTTGTGTGATTGATTATATATAGGTCTACAGTTGTTACAGTAGGTGTTCAGTCAGAATGTGTTTCCTCTTGTTCTGCAGCTCCTCTGGCGGTCAGATGTTACTCTCATGCTAAAGTGGAGACAGATGAGGAGTTTGACTCCCGTTGGGTGACATACTTCAGCAAACCTGACCTGGACACCTGGGAGCTGCGCAAAGGTGACACCACAATAAAAACACGGACATACTAATAGAAGTTTCAATGTTTTCTATGTCAATATCTGTTAAAATGTACAGTCAAACCAAAAATTGTGTATTCAGACAACTTCAACATTTCTCACATTATCACTGTTTGTTTGCTGTAGTTTAGAAAATGGTAATAAAATTACATGAACTCGAAACAAACTAGTCCTGATAATGTCAGATTGTAACTTCAATGTAAACAGAGATTGATTAAAAAACAATTACCATGATTACAAATTTGATATAGATTTTTTTAAATCAATTTTACTGGCAGTCCAGTGTATGAAGAATTTTGATTGTTCTATGCCACACTTAACCTTTTTTTTTTTTTTGCTATCCTCACTTACATAAATGTCCGATGGTGTTTTAGTGCCACGTTGAAAAAAAAAAAAAAAAACTAAGATTGAGAATAAAGTCGAAATACTACGATTTTAATCTCGTAATTTTAGAATTATATATATTTTTTTTTAAGTGCCACTAAAACGCCGTCGTTTAAATGAGCTATAGTGTCATATTAAAAAAATAATAATTATATCTGGTATCTGATTAATTTTTGGTTGGACTGTCATTTATTTCTGTGTTCATTCCTCCAGTCTTCAGTGTCACATGATCTTCAGAAATCATTCTAATACGATGATTTACTGCTCAAGAAACATTTCCGATTATCATTCATCAATGCTGAAAACAGAAGTGTTTGTGAATATGTTTGTGATTTCTCTCCAGGTATGAACACTCTGATTGGATACGACCTCGTTCCTGAACCGAAGATCCTGGACTCTGCTCTGCGCGCCTGCAGGAGACTGAATGATCTGGCCAGTGCCATCCGCATCCTAGAAGCCGTCAAGGTGAGAGGAACAAACACTCAACTAGAAGAGAGCGTATGCTTTCGTGTTAAATGAGTAGTTCATCCAAAAATTAAATGTGGAGATTTTAGTCGGTTAAAACTTCGCAGGATGTTAGAGCTGTGTTACACTCTGCATTAAAGGTCATTTCCAAAAATCCATAATAGGGGCACTTTAATTAAAAAGGTAATTAGAAGTGAAATCACAGAGGCATGGAGATGTTTCTGCTGTATTATTACTGAAGTCTAATCTTCGTTCACACTGAAGAGGTCGTGCATGCTTAATTACAGCCCGGTCTAATCCACTGGGCAGGATGGTAATTATTCGTGAGTTTCTTCATTAACATGCCACACACGCTCTGATGTTTCTCAGGATAAGTCTGGTCCTCATAAGGAGATCTATCCGTACGTGATCCAGGAGCTCAGACCCACGCTGCAGGAGCTGGGCATCTCCACTCCAGAAGAGCTGGGCATCCATAAAGTCTGAGTCTGCTGGGATTCCTCAACACAGCTGACAAAACAAGTTGGTTTCTCGTCAGAGTGGCGTTTCCTTCCACAAAAGTGGAATTTTTCATCTGATATCATTTAAAGATGCTTTTAAATGTAAAAATGCATTTATAGTAGGAAGGGCTTATTAAGCATCGCTCACTTTAATACTTATTTTTAAATGCATTGATTTTTGCCCATGTAATGATCCGTCTCTCTGCTTGTGTTTCAGGGATTTTGGGAACTCCACCGGGTTTCTACCTCTCTTCTCACTGTACGATATTCAGGAAGTCAAACTCACCCCGTCCTGTATAAAACAATGAAGGGCCTAATAAACGAAGCAATACTGAACGAGTTTGAGTGTTTTCACTTGTGTTTGGATGATGAGATCTGCTTCGACATTATAACACAGACGTTATAACAGATCACTGCATTTGTGATGATTCCAACCATGAGCTGAAATACAATTTTTTGACACATTAAAATGCGCAGGAAAGAAAGAATAGTCTAAACAGAGCCCCATCACTATTAGAAATATTAGTTTTGCAGGGATTCTGCAGGGTTTAAAAAGTATTAATTTACCCTTCCACATAAAAAGGCTTAAAAATGACTAAAACCAGAGCAAAAGTCTTACATTTATAAAGTCATGGTATTAAATGTTACCTGCACTGAAAAAAAATAATAAATAAATAAATGTATGTGTATATAAATATAAAAATCAAGCTTTTTTTTATTTTATTAAGTTGATTTTTGTAAACCACCTGTCAGATATTTGTCCTTGTTTAGATCTTCCTAAATTTTGTTTAAATCAGTTTCCCATGATTTTTTTGAAACCAGATTTAATAAATTTGATGTAATTAACAAAAACTGAAATTAAAATGAATAAAAATAATGTAGACGTTAAAAACAATGGATAAAAATGCCAAAAAGAATACAATTATTAAAATTGACATTGACAAAAAAAAAAAAAATACAAATACAAATACAAATACAAATACAAAAGAAAATGATATACAAATACAGGTATGGAAAAAATAAAGAATAAAATAAATGCAGGACAGTATACTGTAGATTTAGTGAGCAGGAATGTACAAGAGACGAATGTGCAAACAGTTTGTACAGAGTAGAGAAAAACCGAGAGAAAGAAAGTGATGTGTGCAAGTGACAATGTCAGTATATTGAATATCTTACTGATTATTAAGTGAAGTCTGAGTCTGATGCCTCATCGACTCTACATCGAGTTAAACCAAAAGAAAATGATTATATATATATATATATATATATATATATATATATATATATATATATAATGTATACATATCTAGTTTCTCACACTGGTTCTTCACACAGTCAGTGGTGTATTTAAGGCTGCAGTGGCGCCGGAGCGCCTGTGAGCGGCAGCAGAGCGCAGAGCGCGCCGCGAGTGACGTCAGGCGAAGAAGAACCTCTGTTTACATCAGTGTTTTGAAACCATTAGCATGAGCATCGTCATCGAAAGTGTAATTTAAGACATGATTTCTCATTTAAACTCTGAAACACCAACATGAGCGACACGACGGAGAGCCGAGAGTCTTCGGCGGCGATGGAGGTGGTTTTTATCTCCGTCTGATCGTCTGTTGTGTTCCTAAACCACTGTTGGCTTTCTTATATGCACCAACAAGTATGCATGCTAATTAGGCTAATAAAGAGATTTTATATTTTGTTTATGCGCAGAATATAAAATACAATACTAATACATGCTGTGTGTGACGGTATACCATGTTAAGGATGCAATTGTTATAAGAAAAATATGCTACCAATATTAAATCGGCCTTTATTTGTTGCTCGTCTCTCGATGTTGATGAATTAAGTTGAAGTGACTTGTTTAATCATTAGAGAGCTGAAAACAGTGAGCAAACACCAGCGGTGGAGAAGAGAGGGCCGTATATCATGTCCAAAGCTCCTGCTTTACGTAAGTCTGAGAGCTCGGATCAATCTAAATTCATGTCTTCAGCTGCTTGTGTTGAAATAGAAAGTGTGTTTGCAGAGAAGCACAGAGACACAGCCAGAAGAGCTCTTCAGAAGAGAGGACTGCTTCATCAGACACGACACAAACCAAAGACGTGAGTCTGACAGCACGCTTGCACTGACACTCACATCTTTACATGTATGCATTTGGCAGATGCTTTTATTTAAAGCGACTTGCATTTCATTCTGTAGATGCATTCTTTTTTTAAATCAGTGCAACTGATGTGGATGTAATTTACAGATGCATTGATTAAACTGCGTGTGGTTGTATTCATGCACTTAAAATATAAAACCATAAAAAAGTAATTACTTGAAATAAAACTAATTCCAGGTGTTTGCAAGGTGTTTTCATTGAATATGTAATTACTAATATAAGTAAAACAAAAAACAAAAAATATTCAAACTGTTAAAAGAACGAAAACTAAAAAAATGACAAAACACGCCACAGAAATGAAGTATCACTGAATAATATTATAGGTTTTGTGAATGTTGAATTAGTTTTAATTAGAATTTTTACTTTTAGTTTAAAGATTTAGATTTTATTTTTTTATGTATCTATATAATTTGTATTTACTTATTTCCGTTTTTTTTATTTTCGTAAAATCAAGTTAAACTAAATCTAAATGAGAAATGTTGCTTTTACAACTAGCTGTAAAAAGGTAAATAAATAAAAAATAAATAAATAAATAGAAAAATAAATAAATTATATATTATATATATTATATATTTTTTTTGTGCTATATGAATTAAAGTGACTTGACTTATTTTAGGTAAATAACTATAATAATCTGCAACAAAATTACTAAACATTTAAAAATGTAAATTAAATCAGAAAATCACAGTGAAAATCGCTAATCTAAAATACTGTGCTGGATATGAATGCACAGATTAATTCAGGCTACAATCAGTATATTGTGTGTTTTATTTTGTATCAGACGAGTGTAACAGTGTTTCTCTGCTACAGTGAAGTGTGTATTGATGATTAAAGTGAGTCTGCAGGTGTGTTTCTCAGCTCACACTCATCAAACATGCTTTTATTTCTCTTCTTTTATTGCTCCAGACGTGCAGCTGAACTCTTCTTCTCTTCTTCTTCTGTCCACAGTGTGAAGTTCAAGAAAGGCTACGCTGCTCTGAGTCAGACAGGAGAGGATTCAGACAGGTGAAGAATCGTCTTCTGTTTGAATCTTTATGATTAGAGACCGAGGTGTGTGCTGATCGTCTGGTGTTTGATTTCATCAGTGACGTGGAGCTGGACTGTTCTTCTGGATATTCCTCAGCAGAGGTGAGTTCTCTCTAACATTTAGACATTGAGATGACACTGAGAGGTGCTATTAACGCATTGTGAGAAAAATAATATGAAATTAAAAACAGGAGTGTCGCCCAAATCAAAGAACGAAACAATTTTTGTAACTAACACCTGAACTGACTGACAAAAAAAATATAAAACTGAAATCTTTGCCTTAATTTAACTCCTTTGAACTAAAAACAAAAGTAGGAGGATGGAGAAGCACTCAAAATGCAAACTTAAAAAAAAACTACTTAATGTGGGTTATGAAAGGTTCATATTTTAAAGTCCCCTAACGACAGGTTGACATGCATGCAAGGTCAAAAAAGCACTTTCATTATGTTATAATATGCATTTATTTTAAAATGATTAAGTTGTATGATTCAAAAGTATTCACACCCCAGGTCTTAATGCATGGTTTTTCCTTCTGGAGCATCAGAAAGAGTTGCGTATGAGTCCCTCGGTGTGAAAGGATGGATCTCAGAGTCACACAGTCACTGTTGGAAAGGGTTCAAATACACAAAAATGCTGGAAAACCACAGAATTAGTGGGAGCCGAAGGATTTTTCTTGTTTTATTTTTTCTTGTGGACTGTATGTAAACATCTTCTATGTGAAATATCTTATTCAGGCCAGTACTAAATCAACAATAACATGCATTTTGTATGATCCCTATTATTTTGGTCAAATAATTACCATTTTGCATATTCTGAAAGGGGGTTGAAAACTTTTGACCTCAACTGTAGGAGTCATAAAATAAGTCTTTCTGACTGTTTTAAGGGTTTAAAGGGTTAATCAGTCACATTTCTGGCCAGGTGCATCCAGACCTGAGCAGGCAGCTGTTGAAAGACGGATATCACCTGGATGAAATCCCTGATGACGAGGATCTGGACCTGATTCCTCCGAAAGCCCTGAGCTCGTCGGTCTGCGGCTGCTGCTGC
>NC_068413.1:815209-832709 GCF_023724105.1 Carassius gibelio | reverse complement strand
TCCCATCCTTTAAACCCACAGACACCTTCTGTCATGTTAAGAGTTTCATTCTTTAGTCCCTTTATTAAGATGTTTTTATCTTGGGAAGCCACAGTGGTGGTGGTTTCAAGTTTTACTATCATCATGTTGACACACACACACACACACACACACACACACACACACACTGCTTTCATTAGGAGCCTCAGCTTTGATCCAGCGTTCAACTGTGTTTAGTTTTATTCCCTCAAACCACATGATTCTCATGCATGACTGTTTTACTTATTTTAAGGTGTCCTTGTCACAGTCTGCTTATAACTTTAACTACTGAGTGATATTATGTACTTACCATATGGTAAGGGTTTGATTTAGTTTTTTGTTTTTTTTGGCATGCAATTGTGCATAATTGATTATTATTATTATAGTAAATAAATGTAACATGTAACAAGGAGACCTTAAAATAAAGTGTTACCAAACTGATCAGTACATCTGAGCGATTGAATCAAGCTTGTTTTGGTGCAGAAAGGCCACTATGTGTGTGGTCTTAAAGGGATTTTATAGAATAAACGCTGGTTATTTAACCCGTCTGTCCTGTTAAACCTGAGGCTTTAAAAACACAATGAGTTTACAGTCTTAACAGTTTCTAGTTGGATGTGCTTCACATTTTTTGTGTTTTGCAAAACACTTCTGATTTGTTTTCAGTCCTGGTGTTTAATATGCATCTTTCTGAAAAAAAAGAGAGAGATGAAAAGGTTCATTTCTACATGTGGCTGATTGAAGTGCAGGTTCTTTGTTTATATTCTCTGTGTCTAAATGAGCCGTTATCCACCTGTTCTCAGTCATTAAAAACCTATTTAAGTATTAATTACCATGCCGATTAATGTGTGCAACAACCAGGACAATTTATTGGCATGCATATGCATTTTTAGCAGTGCATCTGTAGCTATACGTGTAAGAAAAATATATTTATTGAATGATTTGCTTCTAACTGTTTCTAAAAGCATCAGTCTTTCCTGCAGTAAACATTGAGATGGTGACATCAGCAGAATTTGTAACAACAGCCGAATGTTGATGTTTGCTAAACAAAGATGCATGCACATGATCTGCACATGATCACTGGATGTGACGCTTCTGCAAACACCTTATCATGTTGCCACAACATCTGAGATCATGTAGGGTTTAGCTACTCAGAAGACACATTCAGAGAAATGTTTAATAGAGACAACCCTGAATGCACCAAAAAGAAAAATGATTTTAAATTGCTCTTTTATAGTACTTTAGTTTGTTACTTGCAGTGAAAATAAAACACTGATCAACTACGTGATGCTTCAAAATGTAGCATTGCATCAGTGTCTCATCAATGGATGCTCTGCAGTGAATGGGTGCCGTCAGAATGAGAGTCTGATAAAAACATCCCAATAATCCACAGCACTCCAGTCCATCAGTGAACATCTGGAGAAGACAAAACCTGAAACACATCCAGCATTAAGATGATTTTAACTCAAACACATAGAGTCTATAATCCATAATAACACTTCCTCCAGTGAAAAAGTGTTCTGGTCTGAATCAGGAGAGAAATCTGCACAGATCAAGCAGTGTTTAAACAGATCTAAACTAATCTGTGAGAGACAACAGCAGATGAAGCACTTTTTCACTGGAGGAAGTGCCATATGTTTTCTTGTGCACGTGTAGTGTTGAGTGTGAAGCTGACGGATGTGTGTGTCCCGTGTCTCAGGAGGCTGGTTCGGGAGGGTTCCTCCACAGCGGCTCTGCAGGACTGAAGCTGGAGCAGATGATGGAGACGGAGCAGAAGGAGATCCGGCTGCGTGAAGCTCACATCATGTACGTGCAGCAGCTCGCCGCTCGGGCTTCAGGGGCCGGCTTCATGAGCAGGGGACCCAGTCATCCATCACGTGTCTCTAATCAGAGCAGTTTGGACTCCGAACACGACCGGGACTCGGATGATGATGATGGGACGATGGAGGGCGATGAAGGTAGTGAGGAAGATGAGCGGCCCTTCGGGAGCTTCTCGGGCCCCGGGGCCACCGCAGATGTCCATGGAGCGCCGTCTCCTGCTGTCAGGGTCAAACAGGAGCCCGAAGACGATCTCTCACCCGTCGGGCGACCGTCTGTGTCTCCTCCTAACGGCCAAGCGCACTGGAGCTACGAGGATCACTTTAAAACAGTAAGAGCTTGAGTTAAATTCTGCTTTCTTCCTTACAGCTGTGTTTCTGACATGTGACCCTGCAGCACAAAATCAGTCATCAGTAACACAGACGTATATTTGTAGAAATAGACAACAATTATACATTTCTCTTTTATGCCAAAAATCATGAGGATATTAAGTAAAGATCATGTTCCATGAAGATATTTAGTAAATTTCATACCGTAAATATAACAAAACTTAATGTTTGATTAGTAATATGTATTGCTAAGAACTTCATCTGAACAACTTTAAAGATGATTTTCTCAATATTTCGATTTTTTTGGCTCCCTCAGATTCCAGATTTACACATAGTTGTATCTCAGACAGATATCGTCTGATCCTAATAAACCACACATCGATGGAGAGATTATTGATTCAGATTCAGATGATGTATGAATCTCAATTTATAAAAATGGACCTATTTTTGTGGTGCAGGATCACATTTGTAATCATTCTTAAATCAAGACACGTTTACTGCAGAAGCGGAATGACAGAAGAGATGAAGTCTTGTTTACTGACACGTGTATCAAAATGAATTGAGTTTATAATTAAATCAAGAAAAATAAAACAATATTCAAAAAGATAAACAAGATTATATTTCTGACCCCATTTATAGATATTTTGGCTTGTTTTAACCAAAAACTTACTTCATTTTTCACGTAATTAAATAATTTTGCTTCTCAAGTCTTGTTTTCTGCAAGTAAGAAATCTAAAAAATTGAAGTGAGTTTGTTTAAAAAAAGAAAAAATATTGAAATAAATGTTTAAAACAAGAAAATATCTGTCAATAAGGTCAGAAGAAAAACTACTTAACTAAAAGGGGAAAAGCTTTATTTTTCTGTCTCCATTTGCAGATATTTTACTAGTTTCAAGCATGAACTCACTTTATTTCTATATTTTTTTATTTTATTTTTTTAAACCATAATCAATATGTTAAGTCATTTTGCTTCTAAATCTATGTTAAGTAAAAGTATGTGCATCTGTAAAATATTTCTAGATACTTGAACCAGAAAACAAGACAAACATGACTTTTGCAAGACACTCCGAAGCACATGCATGTTTGTTAAATGCACTATTGTATAAATTAAATATGATCTATTATCAATAGAAACAGAAACATTCTGCCACTTAATCGTCCATGCTGTAAAAATGGTCAAGTGAGAGAAGTGGAAGCTTTTGTAACATGCCAGGGATGCTTTGAGAGGTCCGAAACTGTGAATCCATCATCTCATTCAGAAGCAGGGGCTTGTTGATATATTTGTTTGATCATGTTTAAGAAGCTCGGCATGTTTTGATGGCTCAGTCGGTCGTCTTCCTATGGTTCTGCAGGTTTCGGTCTGTGTTTGAGCTCCGTGCATACAGACATTTGGCCCAAATATGTCAGCGAACGCGTGGGAGTGTTTGTGCATGTGTGTGTACAGTAGCTGCATGGTGGAAGTTTATTGATTCTGAAGGAATGCTGCGTTATGAACATCATCATCTCACACGCAGCTGAATCTGAAACCTGAACTTCTATTGCAATGCATTCCTGTACATCAGATGCTTATTATAATGTGAAAGCACCATTAACATCATCATGCAATGCTGTTTGAACCCATTTTACTTTCATAATGTCACATTTCATCTTTTTCTGAATAACATGCACTAATGAATCGAATGCAATAAGACTAGGCCTGGTGCAGTTATTAGTTCACTGTCTGGTTGTGCTTATTTGATATAATCACAATTACTTGGGAAAATGCAATAAATTTGGCAGAGTAGTTAACAAAAAAATAATAATAATCTTACTTCAAATAAAATAAAATGTTTACTGAAATAAAATGTTGAAAACTTGATGTACTGAAATAACTAAATAAAAATAAAAAAATATGAAGAAATGTAAAAACAACAAAACAATTGTGGCAAAAAGTCAACAAAACTGCTAGAACCTTAAAAGTAAAATTAACAGGAAAATAGAAAATAAAAATATTAAAGTTAAATCAAAGCATTAACAAATCTGTAATAGTATATAAAATATTAAAACACTTAATTTTAATCACATTTTGTCACCCAAATCAGGGAAAATTAAAAGTTTTAATGCCAAAAATCTATTATATTATATTATATTATATTATATTATATTATATTATATTATATTATATTATATTATATTATATTATATTATATTATATTATATTATTTTCACATCATTAAAGTAAATAATATGGACTTATTTATCATATAAAAATATTGTTGTGTGTATATATATATATATATATATATATATATATATATATATTATTGTAATAATAATATTGTAAAAGGAAAAAGAAAAAAAATAATGTGTGATGCTTACACTGCAAGTGACAGGAAGAAAAGCAGTTAATCAGAATTAATGGCAAAAATCAGAGGAGGGTCATGAATGAAAGGCCAGTGACTGCAGTGAGTCTGTGTTTCAGGAGCTCCTCATCAAGAGCCGCTGATGTGATTAAAGGCCTGGAGCTTCTTATTTATAGAGACACCGTCCCGATATAGAGCAGCTGTGTGGAAACAGATCATCCTGAGCGCAGACAGACTCATGCGTCCTCAGAGTTATGATGCAGTGTGCTTCAGTTTAATCAGATGCATTGAACGATTGAATATTTCTTGCTTTGTCATGTCTTGAGATATATGAGGAGCTTTTCAGAACGATTGCATGAAGTGAAGAGCAAATGATGCTCATTAGGAGTCTAACTGATCTCTTGCACATTTTAAGTTTGTATCTCACAATTCCTTTTTTCTTGCAATTTTGAGTTGGTTTTTCTAGACATTATAATCTGTCGTGGAAATGAACCAACTAAATGAGTAATATTTCCTGGCTGAATTCATATGTGCTTAACAATTTACAAAATGCATGGAAGATGAATTGTAGAGTAACTCTTAAAATCCTCCTTTGACTAAAAGCAGTTTGCATCTGCAGTGGTTCTTTCACTGTGGAAGATCTCACTTTGTGCACAAGTTGTGTCTCTGATATAGACACACTGAGTCTAACTCAAAGACAGCAGAGAGATTGTGATCTGAAGGAGGAAGTGTGTTTGGGATAATTCCTGAACCCTGTGAGTGAAGTCCTTCTGTCTTCTGTCGTCCTGCAGGATATAATGACTCCTCATCACAGATCTCTCAGGTCGTGTGTTTGGAGGAAGAAGGTTGAGATACGTTTTAATGCCATCTCTGTGAGTTTTAATGACAGTGCTGCTGTAAAGTCCTTCCTGAAGCCATCAGACGAGATCATGTGTCTCATTCAGAGGTTCAGATGCTTGACTGATTGACCTGGAGACTTTTTTATTATTATTAAAAATACAGGAAAATTGTGAAATATCATTGCAATTTAAATCATCTGTTTTCTGTGTGAATCTGTGTTAAAGTGTAATGTATTTCTGTGATGCTCCGCTGTATTTTCAGCATCATTCCTCCATCATTCAGTGTCACATGATCTTCAGAAATCATGAAAATATCATGCTCAAGAAACATTTCTGATTATTATCAGTGTTGAAAACAGTTGTGCTGCACAATATTTTTGTGGAAACTGATGCATTTAATTTTCAGGATATATATATATCCATATCCACTTATTGTTTATGAGAAGCACACACACACACACACACACACACACACACACACACACATATATATATATATATATATATAATTTTCTTATATAATATTATAAAGAATATGCATTTTTTTATTTTATAAATGAAATTAGTATTTTATACTTTTTTTTTTAAATTAGGCTTATATATTTTTATTTTGAAGAGTTTGCATACTTGAATAGAAAATGTACTCTAGTTATTTATGTATTTTTATGTCAAATGCAGTTTTCTCAGTTTCAGTGAAATATCAACCGAGATGTTGAACAATGCCCAGATTTTTTATCCAAAAGTGAAGGGATTCATCAGAAAGCACCTCTTTTTAATAGACTGTAGCAAGTTACAAGAAGACGTTGTGTTCTCTTGAAACCTGCATGAAGCAGATACAAAGAACATATTCTGAGAAACGTCTCTGTTTTTGGTCCAAACACTGACGGTCAACATGTTTGAGTCCCAACATTCATTCTTCATGCTCCACGAATGAAATGAACTGAAGGCGAGGAACTAAAGACAGAATCTTAATGCATGTTTTTGGATCGTTACATTTGCTGGTGCATGGTTTTCAGATTTTGAATGTGGCTAATGTTTAAGCACGTTTGGGACTGTATTCACAAAACATTTGATCTCACCGCTAAGAGTTCTTCTAAACAGCAGGAAGAGTTTCTCTTAAACCTGTTCACACAAAGCTGTGGAGACAAACCTGTACTGAAGACTTAAGCTCAGAGGAAGGGGCGGGGTTTATCTCATTACTATGGATGATGTCAGCATGCTCATTAACTATGCACACAGTGATTGGCTGATAGTGTCCGGCAGAGATTTATTCATAGAAATATTGTAGAGCGTGATATTATGTTGCCATATTCAGATAAAGGTTAGAAAATAATAATAGTATTTTTGTATTTTAAAACAACTGTAACCTTTTGTCAGTCGTGTAAAATAATATGTATAGGAAAGACAAATAAAAAATGAGTATTGAATATTGTAGTTTGAGCGTAAAGTTTTTAATAACAGTATTGTGGGAAGAGGCCTGTAATCTTTTTACATGCATATTAAAATAATAATAATAATAAATAAGCCAAGAAAAAATAATATTTAATAAACAATAATAAATATTGTGGTTTGTGAGTAAAACAAAATCATACAGGTGGCTAATTTTAATTCAGTTTTGTATGAAACAGTCAAGAAAATAATATTAATAAATATAGTGTGTTGTGAGTAGCTTACAAATATTTATTTTATGTCTAATCAAGTAATGAGTTAAGAAAAGAAAACAAATAACATGCATATTATAGATTATGTTGCTTCCGTTCATTCAGCGATAAGAGTGTTGTGTGTTTCCAGAGCAGTTTTCATCATATTTCTGTGAATATAGTGCATCATTCCATGAATCTTCCACAAGACGTAAGCACAGTATGCTAAATACTGCAGAAGCAGCTGAACTGAGCACAAACTGTTGTGTTTGTGGACTCGTGTTGAAGATTCCTCAGATCCAGGAATAGTGTTCCTGAACCTGGGGGAGGGGTCTGGAAGCTCGGCTCCACCCAGATCAAACATTCCCATCGGAATTACACAGTGAAGTCCTCAGACGTGACAGATTCCCATCGGAGGATCGTCGCTCCTTCTGTTCTCTCTCGAGCTAAAGAGACTTAAGACACTGTTCTAAAACATTTACAATAAAACAGGAGAAAAAACACGTTTTCCTAACCCTAACATCTTTAAAGTTGTTCAGATGAAGTTCTTAGCAATGCATATTAATAATCAAAAATTAAGTTTTGATATTTACAGTAGGAGATTTACTAAATATCTTCATGAACATGATCTTTACTTAATATCCTAATGATTTTTGGCATAAAAGAGAAATGTATAATTGTGACCCATACAATGTATTGTTGTCTATTTCTACAAATACACACCTGATGATGAAGATGATGTTCATGTATTTGCATAACAAATGCATCATGCAAATAATGCCTACATAAAGTCTATTATTAAAAGTACATTATAAATAAAGGAACTCATGACGTTTGAGGCTGACAAAAAAATGATATTCCATTAAATGCAAAAATGTTAATTCATAAGTATATATATATATATATATATATATATATATATATATATATATATATATATATATATATATATATATATATATATATATATATATATATATGTTTTAATAGAATTTTAAAAATTGTGTTCTAGCTACACATAAATAGCTAAAAAAGTTAATTTTCACCGGTGACTAATCGAAACGCCTGTGACTGAATTGCATTCATAAGCTTGAAGCATTTGTGATCGGTTAAAATGGGTAAAAATAAACCTAAATGTAATAAATGTAAAGGTCATATTTCACTTTAATTGCATCAACCGTAATAGATACAGTTTAATTGTGCAGCAGCATTTTTATCATTCTTGATTTTTTTTTTTTTTTGCACATTTTTGTCCCAAAACCCCATTAATTTCCAATGAATCTCTATTAAACCAATAGACCATATAGAAACAGAGGAGCATGTATTTTCTCATGCCAAACATGTACAGCTGTAGTTTGCTGCTCAGAAGGAGCTAGCATCAGACTGATGTAATCTAACTCTCCGTCCGTATGTTGATGTGATTGAGTGTTTCAGTCGAAGCGTGAGGAGATGTGATGTGCAGAAACCTGTCTGTGACCTCGGCTTGACCTCAAACACACTCTCTTTCCTGGAAGATAATGCAGTGAAGGCAGGTCTGGCTTTGTGCCAACGTGATCCAACGAGTGACAGAAAACCTTTAGAGTGCAGGAACTGAAAACTATTTTCTGAAGAAAAATGTGGTTTGCATGAATGATTACAGTTTTTTCTGCTATTATCTATTATTGTGCATGATGCATAACAGCTGAGATTTCCATTAAATGCTTCACTTCATAACTCTGAAGGCAGCGTGACAATGATAAAACACACACAGCTTCTGTTGCATTTCTAATGTGCGTCATGTGCTCTTCATTTGGATGTACCAGTGCTAAAAAAACTTCACGTGTGTTTTGTCACTGAGGTTTAAGATGCATTTGATTATGGCTCATAAACTCATAGTAGATGTTAACAGAGCTTGAAGACAGCAGGAGATTTTCTCAGTGAACCTGAGATGTCTCATTTAGTGATTTATTTGACTGATTTTCTCATTATTTCATTACTTTATGCTCGTGATAGAGTGAGTTTTGTCTTCTGTTTCTTGTTGAAGTATTCAGTGAGTTGTTCAATGCAATTATTGAAGTCTGAATCTACAGAAACATTTAGTTCCTGTGAAAGCTTGTTTCCTCTACAGAATAAATACATATATATAAAAAAGTTAATTGCAACATCTATTATAATTCTCTTTTTTTTCTGACCTTGCAGTTGTCAGTATATATATATTACAATTTATATTAAATATTTCTTAAATACACATTAAATATATATAATTTATTATTTTAAGTAAGATTAAACAAATAAAATAAATATGCATTTTTATTTATAAATTTAATTTTTTTTTTTTTTACTGTATTTATTAGATGTTAATTATCAGAATGGGCATGCAAATTTATCATCATAGCAACCTCTGTATTATGAGTCTTTTTATTTAGTCATTTTATTGAATAGAAGTTTTCCTACAATTGAAAACGAATGGAAGGTGATTGGTCGAGACCTGCTTGGCTCCCGTCTTTAATAGTGATAGTTTGTGGGTTGTGTTTCAGACACAGTCAGGACAAAGCTGTTCTCGTGCCGTCGGTCTTGTGTTGAATCACCAGAAACACTTCTGAATGTGTTTCTCCTCACCAGAAATAACCGAAGGCTCGCTGACAGCCGCAGACAGCTGGCTACAAATATATCACGTTTCAATACTAGTTATGCAAATTCAGGGCTTATCTTGTTTTACCGGATGGAAATGAGAACAAACTCATTTGCTTTACCAATTGTGTTCACCTTATTTGATTTCAGGGTTGGTAATGTAATCTCTTAGATTCATGTAGAAAATCTGATCTGTCTGGCTGGTTCTCCATCGCTCAGAGCGCAGATATATCACTTCGGACAGAAGAAGTTTACTTTTTGAATATTTAAAAATAAAGCTTCACTGTAACAAAGCAACTATGTAAAATAAAATCAATAATTCAGCTACAATTTAGTGAAAAGGTGGACAGTGAGGAAGGGGTTAATAAACTCTAAAACATAAGGAGTGCAAAACAGACACACACACACTCACTTAAACACACACACACACAACTATACACACTCAAATGAATTGGTGTGACTGTAACCATGTAGCCAAAATGAGCCAGAAAACTGAAATAAGGGGTTAAAATCCGATCAGACCAAGAAGGATTCAACTCTGATAAAGCATTCCTGTTTATTTTTGTTTAATATTTATAGAAATTTAATGTTTTTTATTTAAAAAATGCTTTTTGTATTCAGGTTTGACTGTAGTCAATAATAATTGAAAAACTGACGCTTCAAATCAACATAAAAATATATATATATATATAAATCTTGACAAACAGTAGTATTTGAGAATGCCTTAATATACTTAAATGTTCTCTACCTGGTCTTTAAAAGCTCTTTTAAAAGCCTCATCCCTCATCAAGCCTGCAGAAAGCATTACATAAACCCTAAACATTAGGGTGATGCACAGAATACTCCCGTTTGAAATCTAGTCAATGCTTTATTTGCTCAAAGTCAACTTTAGTATTATTTTTATGCATCACATCATCAGATCAGGCTTTTTTGGAAGTGCTGGTTGCATCAAGTCAGATATTATTCGCATGATGTGTTCCACAAGAGATTTAGAGATTCACGGATGTGTCGATGCAAACTCAGTGAACACAGACAAGCGTGTGTTTCCCCCCGAAGGGACGTTTAGAGAGACGTGGAACGCAAGCGAGAGGAGACCCAGTGAAACGTGTCCGAGCTTCAGAGATCAGAGTTATTTCTGACTCTTATCTAGCCGTCAGCGGTAACGTGATTAACCCGCTGCTTACTGTAAACCTGATAACGGATTTAGATCCAGCCGTCAGGAGACCACCAGGATCAGCTTGCATTTTAGGATCAAATAAAAGCAGTATGAAAGAACGCATTTATGATTCAGAGCATTTATTGCTTTGCTTTGCTTGAATCATCAAACTCTGACACTTAATGGTTTTTACAGTCGTTTAATGCTTGATGATTTTATATTATAGGGACGCAGAGCTCAAAGCATCCAGTAACAGGGTAAAATCTGAATTTTTATGAATATATTATTATTCTAAATTTCATTTCAGAAAATGTTTTTATTTATTGCATATATTTTTTGTTTAATATTGAAGCCTTGAAAAGGTCATTAAAGCTGACAGTAAGTCTAGTTTTACTGTGATTATAGTCCTGCAGTGTTTGGAAACCTGTCTGGAAACAGGCATTATTTAAGCAGTTTCATTGAGTGCTGCTTGAACTGCTTTTATCAGACTGACAACCCATTCTCCCATGATCCTTTGCTCTCTGTAGCAATGTCCTCCTTGACCCCTGTGTGTTGTAAATGGAGCCGCATGGACTGAACTTACTCAGGAGTCGCTGGCACTCAGACCGTTAGTCGCTTCAGATGAACTGTGCTTGCATTCACATACTAAGAGTTTGTGTGTGTGTGTGTGTGTGTGTGTGTGTGTGTGTGTGTGTGTGTGTGTGTGTGTGTGTGTGTGTGTGTGTGTGCAGAATAGAGGTGTATCTTGGTCAGATGATGGGGATGTTGCTCGTGGAAGAGGGGAAGTGTCCAGAGATTTCGCCAAGGTGAGTTTATCCACATTTAACATGATCTGTATAGATGTTTGTGTGCACTGTAAAAAGTTGTAAATATAACAACATTATTTTAAATAAATTTTTCTACTTCACAATTTGATTATTAATTGTGTTACTTAATTCATTCGTTTAATTTAAAGGTGCAGTTTTATAAAAATCATTATATCATTTACTGGAATCAGTGTGTGTGCACTAACAACAAACTAAAAAACACTGTTTTGAGATTGTAAATGATCCAAAGGTTATTGTACGTTTCACACACACAAAAAAAAATATTATTTTGGTTTTTCTGCTTTAAAAAAAATTGCTTGCTTTTTTCTTTTTTTTTGCATAAAAGTTTTCTCAAAGTGAATCCAGACATTTGTTTTATTGAGTATAAATGGACTAATTTAATTTATTTATTTAACGGTGCAATTTCGATGAATTTTATTATTGAATAATTTACTAAATTCTGTATGTAAACTCTGTAAAAATATATTTTTCAGTTGTAAATAGAACAGATTATTGGAGTGTGTTTGGTAAGAAACTACCATTTCAGTCTTTCTGCTCAAATGTCATATCAACTGTGATTATTTGTGAAATTTTCTAGCAATTTACGAGTGAAATAGTAACATGGGTTTTAATTGATCTATTTAATTTGTTAAGTGAATTGATTCCGACATGATTGAGTATGAAGATGTTGATTTTGTGTAAAATGTTGATGTGTGTGTGTGTCTGATAGTTATATGAGCTGGACAGTGACCCGCACAGGAAGGAGTTTCTGGACGACCTTTTCACCTTCATGATGAAACGAGGTGAGAGAGATTCATCTGAATTCACATGATTTCAATCTGAGAGAGGAGCGAGTTTATGCTCTGACAGGGTGTGTGTGTGTGCGTGTGTGTGTGTGTGTGTGTGTGTGCGTGTGTGTGTGTGCGTGTGTGTGTGTGTGTGTGTGTGTGTTATGCTAGTGTAAGAACTGTGTGACCTGCAGCAAGTTCACACACAAGTGTTTAAACACAGAATAGTTCACACACAGCTGTGCTTCATATCAGCATGGAACAGAATCAGAATCATGGAAAGACACATTCTGAAAGAGAAAGATACATTTATTCTGCCACAGTGCATTAAACTGATCAAAAGTATCAGTGAAGACATTCATAATGTAGCAAAAGATTCTGCTGTTCTTCTGAACTTTCTATTCATCTGTGAATCCTGAACAATTAAAAAAAAGTATCACAGTTTCTACAAAAATTTTCAGTAGCACGAAATCCAAAATTATACATTTCCCTTTTATGCCAAAAATCATTAGGATATTAAGTGAAGATCATGTTCATGAAGATATTTAGTAAATCTCCTACTGTAAATATATCAGAACTTAATGTTTGATTAGTAATATGCATTAAGAACTACATCTGAACAACTTTAAAGATGATTTTCTCAATATTTAGATTTTTTTGCTCCCTCAGATTCCAGATTTTCAGTAAATTTCTCAAAAAAAAATTTTCCTAACTTTGAATATATTTAACATTTATATATATTTCCTAGTTTTGTCAATATTCAGTATATATTAATTCTTTTTGCTCTTTTTTTCACCATTTTTTTGCAACACACGAGAAAATATTTAAAAGAAATGTTAAGGTGTATTTTGGTTCCCTCAAAGTCAATTTTTGTCGTTTTTTTGTTTTGTTTTTTTGACTCCATTAATTTCTAAACATTAATATTTGTGCTCTGAAGAATTAAAAAGGCAAAGATCTCTGAATGGCACCAGACTGATTTAATTCTTTATTTATATATTTATTCTATTCAGGCTGAGCTAGTATTTCAGTGTCCGGTTGTGTCTTTCTAGCAGACGATGTGCAGGACGCTGTGCTGAAATAAGATGTTGTTTCTTCTTCTGTGTGTGGAGCTGTATTCGGGGTCTCAGGGGCCTCTGAAACCTGATAAAGTGGGTTTGCAGCGATGGTTTAATGAACCTCAGAAACACACAACTACTGTCTGATGGAGCCGAGGAAGAGATGAACACCAGGAAGAAAAGACGAACAGAAAAACAAGCAGTGATTTATGAGAGACAGAAACAGGGCAGGGCCCGGATCCCATCTGCTGCTGAATCAAAGACCTTTATTCTTAGGATCTATATATTTATCTTTGATTATAACTTGAGGTTTTGTTTTCGCTCCAGAATAACATTCTGGATGGGTTTTAAATTATACGGTGAAGCTGAAAGGCACTTATCATTTCTCTCCCGCCCTCTTCCTGTCTCTGTCCTTCACCCTGTTTTGCACTTCCTGTTTAATCTCTCTTCACTTTTTTTTCAGACTTGACAACAGCTTAAGCTAAAGCTCAATTCAAACATTTCAATCTGATTAATTGCATGTTTTTTTCATAGTTATCACATTTATCTTATCCAATTATCTTTGACAGATTAAGTTCAAATGGAAACATTTCGATTCTAGAGAAAGTGGGAAAACTCTTTGTTTACTTGGTTTTTGTCAAAATGTAACACTTATAGAATGTTACTTTCATCAAAGGCTTTAGTTACAGTATAATGCATTATAAAAGCAGTCATAATATACATTGTAATACATTATATCTAATCATACATAATTGTACCCAAAGGCAAAATGCATTATAATATTTGAATATTAGAAGTCATGTTTTAATGCATTATACTTCCTACAGGTGGAACATTGAGTATTATAATATATTATAACTGTGGTTGCAGTTATTCATGCATTATAAGATATAATTAATGCATTAAAACTACTTTTACTATGCATTATGTTTCAAAGCTTTAAGTAAAGTATTCCTGCCAGTTTCTATAATATAATAGTCCCCAATAATGATTCACTTAAACTAGTTCAACAGGATTGTTTTCATATCAGTTACAAACCGCAGTTGATCTGAGTCTGTGGTTCCTCATTGATTACGGCTGGGGTTGCTTTCCTTTATTTGACCTCTGACAGGATCTGTGTGACCTCTGTGACCTCTCTTCACCGCAGGTCTGTGAAAGCACCAGTGTTTCTGCTCCAGAATAAATCCGTCTCAGATCTGATCTGATTCTAGCTGTATATTACTCCGTTCCTCTCGTGTTTCGAGGAGGTGTTGATCAGATCCCGATCTCTTCTGCTTCCTCGGAGGACCACACAGACTCTAGTTACACTTAAACTAGCGTCTCACTTTCTGCGGCGTCCAGTCTTTTGAGCGTCCTGCTCTCCTCTCAGTGTTATCTGTGCAGGTGACCCGTCTTCAGGACTCAAACCCTCATCTGTGCTCACTTCAGCTCAGTAGAATTGCCTCCATTCTTCTGTGGAACACAAACCACAGTTTTCTGAAAGTGCCTTGATGTTTGTTTTGGTCCAAACAGTGAAAGTGGCATCCAGTGTTGTTTAGACTCTGTTGATTTCATTTCATCAGTGTTTTTAGTTTTACTGAGATGCAAATACAATTTGTATTAATGTTTTGAATGTTTCAGTGTTCATTTGATTTTATAAAAAAATAATAATAATTTGTCATATATTTATATATATATATATATATATATATATATTTTTTTTTTTTTTTTTTTTTTTTTTTTTTTTTAAGGACATCAAGTTAAAATAAATGAAAATGAGAAATGTTGCCTTGGCAAATAGCTGAAAAAAAATAATAATAAAAAATGAAAACCATATATTTAATATTTTATTTAAATTAATGATATAAAAGTAAAATTATTTATGGTTTTAATTAACTCTAATAACCCTGTTTTAGTTTATAATTGATTCAGTCTAAAAAGATTTTTGGTTTAATTTAAAGTTTAAGTAACAATTAGTTGTTGTTGTTTTTTTCTCATTTTTACAGTGTTAACTAATAAATGTCTATAATTGGTGGTGCAACATTTTTGCTGTAAACTTGTCAAATTATTGATCAAATCATGCACTGGTCTAGTCAAATTTAAGTTAACATATCATATAAAATATAAGCACCTATAAACATCAGACAGGTGAAGGTTCCTTCACTTCTCCTAAACAAATGCGACTCGTTTGATGCAGAGAAGGTAAATGATTCCTGGCAGGATTTGTCTTCTCTGTGATTTATGGCATGTTTCTGTGCGCATATGGAAATGTGTGAAGGTTGGAGGAGGCATGATCAGGTCGGTCTCTTTATGAGTGTTTGCTGTACTAACACATGCATGCTTCATCACCTCTGTTCTCGGTGCATGTAAACACACTGCAGGTATGTGCTGCTGTCTCTCTATATGAATACATCTGTCATGTGGCACGAGCCACACTAAATATAGCAGATCATTGACTGTTCCCTTTTATGTCCCTGACCTGACATTAAAAATAAGAGCAACCTGCATCAGTGCATGAAGAGCGGAGCGTCAGTGAAACCTCACACTTCATTTCCTCTGTGTCTCTGAATTATTCACACACATCCGTCACCAGAATCAGCCTGATTTAATGTGGACATCTGACTGAAGAACAGATCAAGAGCTCTTCACCTTTGAGTGTTTGTCATCTGGGTCAATGAATGAATGAGGAATTAATTGTATATATAAAGAAAATTTGATATATTATGTTATATTGTAAATATATAGTTTACTATAGTTTCATATTTATTAATTATTTAGTTTACCTTTAAAAATATATTTAAGTGTATTGTTCCTCTCATATATGTTGCTTTTTCATATTTGTCGTTGTTTCATATTTATTACAGTATTTTTGATCAAATAAATGCAGTTCTGATGAACAGAAGAAACCCCAAACTGAAGTGCAGTGTTTCTGTGCTGTAGCTGCAGTCAGTATTAATCACTCAGGGTTGTTTCGTTCTCTAGTCTCTGTGTGCGCTTGTATCTATAAAAGCTTGGCTTCCTGCTGACCGGCCATCAATAACCTCAGGCTGACCTCTGACCCCTGTGCTCGCTCTAATTGTTTGATGTTGTGTTGCTGGTCAGATGAGGTGATCTGAAACACGCCGGCTGCTCTAATCACACGCGTGTTTCTCCCAGAATGCCGAGTTTCAGTCTGACAGCTCTTCTGTTGTCATGTGTGCATGTCACCACCTTTAAACTTTGACTGTTTTTCATTGCACATTCTTGCATTTCTATTTTATGTTTTGCTCTGTAGAGTGAGATCATAAAGCCGTCATGTGAGTTGTTTCTATAAGAGATCAAAGTAGAGCTGAAACAACGAATCGATTTAATCGATTAAAATCGATTATTAAAATAGTTGTCAACTAATTTAGTAATCGATTCGTCGTTAAATAAATTTTATTTGCCATGAGCGGCTCATTTCGTGCATATTTCAAATCTGCGGTGACCAAAGTGTGGCAGTAATGAGCCACCGGAGGTTTTACTCAGCCAGTACAGCAGGTGAAGTAGCGAATAGCCAATAGCTGGCCTCGTTTTATGTCACGTGCTTCCCGAACAGCGTCTCTGCAGCATTCAGCGGGAAGTGGGAGTACTTTACTTTGAGCCTTCAAAATGAAGAGTAACCTGTTAAGTCTGCACTACTGAACTGTTTAAGGGGCCGTTCACATATCGTGTCTTTTGCGTGCTCAAGTTCGTTATTTCCTATGTAGGCGCGCAGTATGCACGCTCATAATGGAAGCGACGCGGTCGCGACACGCACGCGGTGCGATGCGCCCGTTTTTCCAGGCGCGTCCACACCGCATCCATTTATCCTTTGCTGAAATTTCCGGGTCTTCATGGAGAGGGCACGTCATGGAGAGAGCACGTCATGGTTGCTTAGCAAAGGCAGATGCCTCAGGGGCGCTTCTGCCCGAGCGCTTTGGAAAGAAGGAGAAAGCGGCGCGACTAGCGTTTTCCACGCGTTTTTAGGTGCGATATGTGAACGGCCCCTAAGAATTTTATTTGTGCAGATTCTCCAGTACAAGATTGTTTGCAAATGTTTAGTCGTAAAAGCTGATAACATTGCTTTTTAACAGTTAACATTTAAAGCTTTACAAACATGTTAT